>NC_061113.1:158842333-159008050 GCF_002878395.1 Capsicum annuum
AATGTATTTTTTGTGGCAAAAATACTTTACTATGCTGCTACAACATACAAAAATCATGGCTATAACTATTTTACTATGCTGCTACAATAAAAAAAATTCGTGGCTATAACTATTAGTTGCTAGCCACTGATCATGTAAAGTACGTAGCTAACTTTTAGTTATGCCGCTTCTTTCAATGAATGCTACTGAAAGAAAAAATGTAGGTAAAATATTTATCCATGAAAATTTTTGTATTTAGCTATGAGGTACTCTATAGCTATACATGTCTTATGTTGTAGTGCCGACAAGGTCAGAGGATGATTATGATCATAAATATATATTCCTGGCAATACCAGATGGTGATTATGATAATATTATAAGGATATTATAGAATATTCATCCCGGTTCCAGTTCTGCTATACATATTATGCTATGATCATCTACTATTTATTATATAATGACATTCAGGTGTGAGATTGACAAACTAGCTAAGTTGAAAATGAAGAAGTAGTTATAATATAGTATGATAAGAATAGACTCTAGTGATATAATGACTAGGTTCTAAATATTTATTAGTTGATAAATATTGGCTAGTTGCTAAATATTGATTAGTTGATAAATATTGGCTAGTTGTTAAATATTGATTAGTTGATAAATAATGGCTAGTTGCTAAATATTGGTTAGATGATAAATATTTATTAGTGGGTAAGTGATGTTTAGTTGATAAAGGATTATTTATTGATACAAGAGGATTAGTTGCTACATGATGGATAGTTGGTAAGTTTTTACATATTTACAAATTATGAATATGGACAATCGATGGTTATCGTTTGTCATGACTTGGATGAATTCCAATTGTGCTTTGAGAGTTGATAAATGATGTTGGTGGGTTATTTTATCTTGTTTGTACCTACAGGCTTATGGGGGCTTACGATGGGTTATTTTCTTTTATGCACTAATTGGCATTTGGGAGCCAATTTTATAGTTATCATTGCATGTGTTGATGCTTTATATTATGTTATGATGATTTTTTGGTTATATATTTATTTATATATAGTGATGTTGGAGATATTTTAGGTTTATTTCCTTAGCTTGACTTAGTTGTTTTATCTTGCATTATATCATTCTTATATCATGATCTAGCTCAGTAGGCCAATGATGCCTACTGAGTATCCATTGTTTTGGTACTCATACTACACTTTGTTAACTTTTTGGTGTAGATATGAGTACTAGTTGTCGTGGTTGATTTGTCTTTGTGTGGTGTTGATATTCAGAATAGGGTGAGATCTTAGAATCTGACTAGCCTATTTCCTTCTATCTATCTATATTTATTCTTTTATTTTGATATAGATGTATTGACTATTCTAGATACTTAGGTTATATTTCTATTTCTTGATAATCTTTTGCCTAGCTTATTTATTATGTTGGATTTCCTATTAGGCCCTTTTGGGAAATTTCCACCAACCTAACCTATTGTATTTAATTTTAGTTTATGATTTGGCTTACCTACTAGTGTGATAAAGAAGGTACTATTATGACTCATAAATAAGGACATGATAGGTCATCCCAGTTACAACATCCTAGTAAGAGCAATGGTAAGTCTTTGAGAGACACATTCTATGTTTTTTATCTGAGGTGGCTATGTTGGGTCAAATGTACTTTTGGGAAGAGTGCAGGGCCTATGGTGTGTTATAACGATAGAGACATCGACCATTATTCAAGAGAGTGTCTCCATTGTGTGATAGTTGTACCTATAGCACAGAGTATTTTGCCAACTAGGGGGATGCTGCCCCCAGCTAGAGGTGGTATACAGGGTTGTTAGGGTTGGTCCCTAGTACTCTTAAGGAGGTCCTCCAATAGGTAGGGTGGGAGGTCTAACTATCTAGGTGACGAGTTAGGTTATTTATATATTATACTTGGTAGACTAGAGGTAGAAGCTTTGGTTGCTATTTTACAAGTATGATTTCGATGTGTTGTCAACCATTTATTTCTATGTTTGATTTGGGATCTACTTATTCATGTGTATCTACTGATAATGCATTATTGTTAGAGTTGTCTTGGGAGTTTTTATATGTGAATTTGCATGTATCTACTCAAGTAGGTGGTTCCTTAGTAGTGGATTGGGTGTACGGATCACATGTTATGACTATTTGAGAGTTTAATACTCAAATTGATCTTATTTGGTTATATATGGTGGACTTTGATAGGATTCTAGAAATGGATTGATTATCTCCCTATCATGCAGTCTTAGAGTATTTTACTAAGATGTTACCTAAGCTATTTTTAGAAAACCCTTAGTTGTGCGGCAAGGATCTATTAGCCTCGTGTTAATATGGATTATTTCTTATGTTTGGGATAGAATACTTTTATTAAGTGGTTGCGAGGCTTATCTCAATCATATTCGTACTGTTAGTGCGGAGATTCCCTTGCTTGATTATGTTTCTAAATTCTCTGATTTTTTGGAACTTTTCCCTACAGATCTACCTAGCCTTCCTTCTAAGCATGATATTGAGTTTATTATTGATTTTGAGTTGAGCATCCAAACTGTTTCTATGGAACCTTACTATATGGCTCCTACTGAGGTTAAAAAACTAAATTCTCAACTTTAGGATCTTCTGGGTAGGGTTTCATTAGGCTGAGTTTTTCTCCTTAGGGTGCTCTTATTGTTTTCATGAAGAAAAAAGATGGTTCAATCCATATGTGCATTGGTTACAGGCAGCTAAATAAGGTGATAATGAAGAATAGGTATCCTGTACCTCATATTAATGACTTGTTTGACCAGCTTCAGGGAGCAGCTATAATCTCTATGATTGACTTAGTATTTGGTTACCATTAGTCGAGGATTTAGGTTGAGGATATCCTATATATTTCCTTTAAGACTCGCTATGTCTATTATGAGTTCCTAATGATGTCTTTTGGCTTGACTAATGCCCCCATCCATCTTTACGGATTTGATGAGTCATGTGCTTAGCCCTTATTTAGACTCTTCAGTAATTATGTTCATTGATGATATTCTTGTGTATTCGAGAAGCAGGTAGGAGCATGAGTAGCATCTGAGGATTATGCTCTAGACTTTAAAAGATCATAGGCTTCTTGCCAAATTCTCAAAGTATGAGTTTTGGCGTGATTCTATTATATTCCTAAGACATGTGGTGTCTAAGGATAGGATTATGGTAGGTCCAGGAAAGATTGAGGCTATTTGTTATTGGGATAGACCTACATCTCCATCCAAGGTTCATATCTTTATTGGTGTGAAAGGATACTATAGGTGATTTGTTGAGGGTTTTGCTACTAGTTCAGTGTCGATGACTAGATTGACCAGGAAGAAGGTTCCTTTTCAATGGTCTACAGAGTGTGAATCAAACTTTTAGAAGCTCAAATACTCTCACAGAAACTCATATATTGGCTCTTTTGGTCGACAACCTGGGGTTCACCCTGTATTGTGATGCTTTGGGTATTGGTTTAGGTTATGTTCCAATGCAACAGGGCTTAGTTATAACTTAAATGTCAAAGCAGCTTAAGGTTCATGAGCATAACTACCCTACTCATGCTTTGGAGTTAGCAATAGTAATTTTTATGCTTAGTATTTAGAAACATTACATGTATGGTGTTCATTATAAGACCTACACTGATCATCGTAGCCTTCAGCACCTTATAATAAAGCAAGAGCTTAATTTGAGACAGCGAAGATGGATGAAATTGTTGTAGGATTTATGACACCTCTATTATATACCCTCAATACAAGGCAAATATGGGATGCCTTTAGTTGAAAGGTAGTGAGTATGGGTAGCTTGGATTTTATTTTTTTAGTGGTCACTGGCATGGTATATCTAGTCCTTTGCCAACTTAATAGTTTTACTTGATATTTTAGACTCTAGGAGGATCCTTGCTAGTGTTGAGGCTAGGTCTACTTTATTTGAATAGATTTAGAGTCATCAATTTATGGATAGTAGACTTTGTCTCATCCGTGATCAGGTTCTGAGGAGTGAGTCAAGGAGGGCTACAATGGATTCTATAGGTATTTTAGATATGATGGCAAAATTTGTGTTCTGAGGATTAGTGACTTAATTCAGTTAATATTGAGTGAGTCTCATAGCTCCAGATACTCTATTCACTTTTAAATTGCTAAGATGTATACATATTTAAGGCAATATTGCTAGTGGAATGTCATGAATAGAGTGGTAATGGATTTTATGGCTTGTTGCCTATGTTTTCAATAGGTAAAAGCCGTGTATCAGAGGTCTATTGGCCTGATTCAGTTATTGCCCATTCCCTTGTTGAAGTGGTGGGGAATCACCATAGACTTTGTTAGTGGTTTGCCTCGCACCTCCCATAATTAAGATGGTATTTCATCATTGTAAATCGATTGACAAAATAATCATATTTCCTTCCTATTCAAATGTCCTTCAGTGTCGAAAGGTTTTCCCACATATATGTTGTTGAGATAGTTTGGCTGCATGGGGTACCTATATCGATTATTTTTTACAAAGATTTAGAATTCACTTTTAGATTTTAGAGGACTTTTAAGGAGTTGAATACTTAGGTGGAACTTAGCATTTTCATCTTCAAACCAATGGGCAGTTAGAGTGGACTATTCAGGTTCTTAAGCATATGTTTCGAGCTTATTTTATGGACTTTGGAAGTCTGTGGGAGCAATACTCAGCATTGGCAGAGTTTGACTATAATAATAGATACCATTCTCGTATTGAGCTGGAACCATTCGAGGAATTATATGGTAGGTATTATCGATCTCTAATAGGGTGGTTTGAGACCTCTGAGGTTATGCCCCGTGGTACTAACTTACTTTGGTAGTTGTTGGATAGTGTCCAGGTGATAAAAGATAGAATAAAGGAAGCTTAGAGTAGGGAGAAGGCTTATACAGATTATAGACTTTGTTCCCTGAAGTTTTGAGTTAAAGGTCGAGTGTTCCTTTGAGTATCATCCATGAACGACATGAGGAGATTGGAGATGAACGGAAAGGTCTGCCCAAGGTAGATTAGGCATTTGAGATACTTCAGACAATTGGAGAGATTGATTAAGAGTTGGCCCTGCTCCTAGATTTTACCATTTTTCATCTAGTTTTTTATGCTTCAATGTTTCCATGTTATATCCCTGATGAGTCACACGTGCTTTGATGGGACTTAGTTCAGTTGGGTGCGAGGTTGACCTTCATGGAGGAGTGAAATCTCATATTAGCTAGAGTTGTTAGGCAATTGTGCTCTAGAGAGATTCCAGTAGTTAAGGTACAGTGGAGACATTTCCAGTAGAAAAGGCTACTTGGTAGATCGAGAGTGAGATGCAGGCTTAGTACCCCCACCTATTCGAGCCTTCAGTTATATCTTAACCCTTTACATTCATAGACAAAAGTCCTTTTAGTGGTGGATATTATAATGACCCTCAAGGTTATTTTCTATATTTCCACACTTTTTTGACATTTAGAGTTTTAATATAGCTGCCCCAGGTAATTTATAACTTGTTGGAGCTGACTGTTTGGTTATTGGACAGTTCATTTGGTTTTTATAACCAACTCCCTATTTTGAATTTTTTATTGTTAAGTATCGGCTATCGGGTGTAAGATTAAAGTTAATGACCTCGTATGCCAATTCTATCAATTCAATCAGCTCCAAAACATTAATTTTAGGCTCGAGGATCTTTGGTTTGGGTCTAAATGCTTCCAAGCTCAATTCGAGCTATTAGGTGGATTTTGATAAAATAGACACTGGGTATGGGAGCCACACTTCAAGGAGATGAGCCTAGATGGAAAATTTGATGGCTCTGTAGAGTCCAGAACATCAAGTTTTATAAGGCAACAAAGTTTTCTTGCATTCACAGGATTCCAAATAAATCCTTAGGGACCAATAGAAACTTAGTAAAAAACAAGTTTTAGGTGGTACAAAGACTCAACTGGTGCAACCTCTTAAGCATACCTTTGATCACTTAAGCTATAATGACCGTCCATGTCATTGTCTTTATTTATATGCATTTTTTGAGTATCGAACCTTCCTACAGTGGCTATAGTTCCTCTGTGACTTACCAGGACTATCGGTTCGATGATTGGACAATTTATTTGGATTTTAGGCTCATTTTTTTATTTTTGAGCTTTCATTTTTTAGGATCTTGTGTTGTACCAAAACTCCTAGTAAACTAACTTAGATGAGAATTGTGACAGCATCACCAAATTTGAAATGTTGATTTTAGGGTAGGGGGACCATTAGTTCAAGTCTCGAGGTTTTCAAACCTTTTTCGAGAAATTGGGTGGATTAGATGAAAAAAAGTAACTATTAGTGTGGCCCCACATTTGGTCAAAATGATATGGGATGGAAGTTTTAATGGTTCCATTAAGTTTGAAACATTGAATTTGGAATGGTAGAACTTTTTTTTTGTGTGTTTTGGGTTCCAAATGTATCCCAAGTACCAAGATGAAGTCCATTTCGGACTTAGCAAAATCTAATGCATGGTACCTAATAGGAAAACTTAAGTGCCTATTGGGCCGCTTTAGTGCTAAGTACTTAGTGCTTGGCACTTTAGTGCCCATGGACTACTTTAATAGTCCTGGCCTAATTGTGATGGTTCACTTTAGTGCCCAATGGATGCTAAAGCAATGCCCGCTTTAGCATCATTGGGGCCAATTTAGTGGCACCCGTATTTTCTGCCAGACTGCTTTAGTGGTCGTGTTGCCGCTTTAGGGGTAGGTGCTTTAGCACCCAGGTATTTTCTTTAGCGGCACCTGTAGCCCTTAAATTCCCTCTTTCCCACCCAACTTTCTTTCACTTCTTCCCTAATTTTTGCACCAAGTTGAAGGCTCAAAGAGTGGAAAAAGTGGGAAATGATCCACTTAAGCTAACCTACTCTTCTTGGCCATTTCCCATTAATTTTCCCTTAAATTTCCATCTTAATTCTTGGTAAAATGCTTAGAAATTAGGTCTTACATTCCTAAATTTTGAGTGTTGATTTAAGACCAGATTTGTGCTTCATTTGTGTTTTACTTTTGAGTACACATTCCTTGTCCTTTGAGGGACCTCGTGATAGATTCAATTTTAAATTTTGTTTGTGGGCCTTACAGGTTCGCTCTTAATTTGAATTTTGACCTGACCCTTAATATGGCAATATGGGTCTCATTTTACTCCTAATGACATATAGATTACTATTCCAATAGTAGGACAACATTTTGAGATTGTAGAGCTAAGACTATCGATTTAGGGGTGATTCAAGTATTTGAGGTTCGGCATTGAGGTAAGCATGTGTCTACTCTTATTCTTGAGATGGTATTTTATATACGTTACATGTTAGGTAGGGGTGTTAGGATCTGATTGTGGGTAGAATTCTATGACTTAGCCTAAATTATGAGTTTGGGGGTTAAAAGGGTATTTGACCCTTAAATTGAAATGCTTATTATACTTTCATGATCATATTACCTTCTTTATAGATAGATCTAATTCATAGTATGATTATGATATTATTCTAAATATGGGATGGGATTTAAGCATTGGAATGATGATTAGTACAATTGGTCTTTTTTTTGGACTGTTTAGGCTATCTTGGAACACTTTAGGTGGAATTGACTTGGTTGCTCATATTCTAGGAGGAATAACTATCTTAGGGAAAATCATGACTTATTTATCATCTAGAAGTGGATGTAGGTACCTTATCCTAGCCCGGGATAAAATCTTATCTAAAATAGATTTTAGGGATTAGAAGTAGGCCTCTCCAACCTACCTTAAGCCAAGACTTGTGTTAGCCTTGTAGACTTATATTATTATGATAGCTTGTTAGACATAGTTGATATAATTGAACCTTTAGTGTAAGGTTTCTACGTGACTTGGTGTATTGCAATGGTTTTTCCCCAAATTATGATGTTATGGTTATTTTGGATAAAATATTGTGCCTAAGGCCATTATTATGATGGTATGGTTATGTCGGATATATTATTAGGCCCTAGTTTGTGAGTGTGATAATGGTTGGATTCTGGGAAGTGTTTTATCATTTTAAAGGACTTGTCATAGTTTGTAGATACATTGATGCATATAATCATATTATCTGGATATTGGTGATGCTAGAGATTTTATCAAGATAGATTTAGGTCCACAATATTGTTACTACAATTTACCTCATTCAAAAGAGACTTCGATTCTTTGTACACTTTTATGATGATTTAGTCTCAGAGTTTACCCCCAAGTAAGGGAGTTATGGACTTATACTCTTTTAGCCACGGTCTTAGACTGTGCATTTTATGTGTGTATATATATATATATATAAATATATGTGTGTGTGTGCGCTACTAGATAAAGTGGATTGATGCTGACATTGATGATATGAATTTCAGTTCAAGTCCAACAATTGATGATGATATTGCTAGTTACTGGAAATCCTTCATGGGGACTAGGTTGATATACACAGGTACTCCTGAACCACTTAGGGGGCCCTTTATCCATGAGGCATCGTGTCGGAGAAGAGAGGTCACCTTAGGTCTTGCATTGCAAACCTCCAAAGTAGATAAGGTGTGTACACTAGGTTACATTATTGTATACATATTGGTTATGGTATTATGGATTCTCTTTGTATTCATTAAGTCATGTGCATTGCCAATTACCAGTATGTGCCTATATCTATCAGTCTTATGGGGGTTTGCATAGGTATAGGTGATCAATATGACTTGTGGTATATACTATTTAGTGATTGTATCTAGGTATAGGTCATGGTGTATTGTTTGTTGATTGTGATTGAAACTTTTAGGCCTAGGGCGGCAGGGATATATGAATGGTCAGGTTAGGTATTGGTTGTCTGGGCTATCTAGTTACCTCACATTGTTATTGTCATTATTATGGTTAGTTCCTGATATGTTTATTGTTAGACTGGTATTATGATTCGAGGTATGGTTCTGATTCCTTTACTTTACGATTATTTTATTATACATAATTATTGCTTTGTTAGGCATCATGGCTTTAGATCCTGATATTCTGATTTCCTTCTTTACTGTTTCTTTATTATGGTAATTATCTCATTTTTAGGCATATGAATTAGAGACCCTGATTGTATTAACAGTAATTCCTACCTATTATTAGGAGGCCTTGGGATGCTAGAGTGATGACTTAAGTCTTACCTTGAGTTAGCCTTGTTTATGTATATGTATCAATCTATGGTAGTTATGGAATTATCATATATCCGTCCCTTATTCCACTTATTCATATTATATATCCATTTCTTGGACTTGTATACTACTATATATCCTTCTATCACTTTTTATTCATATATTGGTCAACGATATATATAGTATGGTGTTTTTGTTCCTAAGCATGACTAGAATAGTATAGTTTATCCTTATAGTCTCCTTAGCTTTATTGTATAGTTGCTGGATATTTAAGTGTAGTTTACATTCTTTCTGGCATGTTATGTATGTTTGTATTATCTTTTGAGTTCGGTCAACAGTTGCCTACTGAGTACCATGTGTTTGGTACTCATACTATACTTCTACAACTTACAGATCATAGTATAAGTTCTCACCGTTATTGGGTGCATCGTGCAGAGCAGCTATGGTTCAAAGACATAAGGTATGATCTTGGCATTCTGAATGTTGCTATTATCCCTCTTATGTACTAAACTAATCTCTATGTTGTATTTAGAGATGGGTTGTATTAGTATATTCTTTTAGTACTTCATTTTGTAGTCTTATTAAATTAGCAGCTCTAGTACTAATTCCACCATGTTTTGGGACTACTTCATGTATTTCAGTCTTTTGCTATATTTATTTTGTATTCTTTCTTCTTGTCTCTTAGTAGTCCATTGCTAGTATTTTTGGACTATGGGTTGGCTTACCTACTGGTGGGTTATAGTAGGTGCCATCATGATATGAGATATTGGATCATGACAAATTAGTACCAAAGCCTGGTCTACCATTGCATTGGTACAAGAACTTAGTGTTTAGGAAGCTACTGGGCATACTTAGGAAACTCTATTCTTGACTCCTTATCATGTGTTCGTATTTCTATGAGCCTCAAGTACGTCCCTTAAGTTTATTTATCCTAGATGGACGAAACAAGGTTGTCGATAAATCGGAACAGGACTTTGACACACATTTTCAAAGCTCTAGTGTAGCTTCATTGTAATACCTCACAAGATCCTAGACAAGTTTCCAACTATTCGTCACATATTTAAAGGGCCCAAAGTTATTATTTCACACTAAGTGAAAATGTTGACCACTTTAATACCCCTAAAATTTTGAACATTTTATTTTTGGCCTTCCCATGTTTGAAATATAGATTTATAAGTTGAAACATGTTTAGGAATGTCAAAAGGGTCACCCAGGAGAGTTTTGAAATTTTTGAAAGTGGTTTGAGGTTATTTTAGACCATGAAGGCAGTATGCCTCCGCATTTTTGATGTACCATGGAGTCTGGTCCTCCGCAAAATGCAACATGTCATAAAAGTTAGCCTCCGTAATACATAGTGTGTCACGGAGGTTAGCCTCCATAATGGGCACCATGCCATGTTGCAGTGTAAAATCATGTGGCCTTCATTAAGGGGTGAAGGGCTTTTTGGTCCTTTCTCCTCCTTAAATAACCAATCCACAACTTAAAACATTAAAATAGACATTATTTACCCCTTGTTAGTCAGTTAACAATGTTCACTCCTCTCTCATATTCAAGAGTAAGAGAAAATGGTTTCTTTAAAATATTCACCCTTCCAAGGTCTCAATTCCAAGTTTTCTTTGAGAATTCAAGCAACTTGGTTATGTGGTATATTCATCAATGGTTCCCTTTCACCCATTGAGTCCCAATGTTTTCCCAAATCCTCCATTTTAATTCCTCTTTTGTTTAGGGTTCGATGAAAAGTATAAACTCTATGATTCCTCCATGAAATTCTTGAATTCAGTCATGAACAAGTGTTTCCTTATAATTCCAAGAATTCCTCTATACCCTAATCATGATAACTTGTTTTATTGATGAAATTGTTGGGTTTTTGAGTTTAAGTTATGAAATTTCCTATTATGTCATTATTTTGAAATTAACGTATTTAACTATATTTTCTGTGATGGTAGGTTATGAACACCTGATACCTAGATAGTCATACATGTTTTAGATTTTCAAGTTACAAATCATTCAGACCATGTTTATCATAATATTCAGATTATCATATTCATGTTAAGCATTTATTAAATGTTGAAGTTTTGGGGTTTATTAATGAATTTCCCTTATTATGATCCGTTTACATAATTTTAAATACTTCAGATTATTCATGCACTATTATTTTCAGAATACCATGACTTGAGCATATCAATTATCAGTGCATGTGACAATTTACTCTTTACTATCTTTTAGTTGGGAGTAATACTTAGCACCGAGCGAACGCAGGGATAGCAACTCTCCCGTTAGTTTAGGTAGAGTCGTTAGTAGCAGTCTCTAAGTTCCAGAACTACATAGCCAACATTGGTTACGAGGGGTCACCCATAATTTTAGGATTGACACCCTCTCAGAGATCACCCATCATTTTAGGCTTGACACTTCGATCCTTAGGGACATCATCTTTATGGATCCACACTATCAGTGTCAATACCCATGGAAAGGTATTGACACCCTTCCAACTAGGGTTATAGGTTGGACCTCGATTAGCTTAGATTAGGGCATGTTGGTTAATGTTAGATCCTACAGTTTTAGTTCAACATTCATACTTTAACATCTCGTGTTTTCTTGACTAAGTGTTCAGTTATCAGTTATTCAGTTATTCAATTTTAGAGATTATTTCAGTACATGATTATGCTTGGTCTTGCATTCATTTTACATATTCATGCATTTATGTTCAATACTTATAGGTAATTTAGTTAGTCCAATCTCATATACCAGTATATTCAAAATACTGACCGTATACTCTCTTTTGTGCTATATTGATTTCACAATATAGGTTCAAATACTCAAGTACCAAGTCACAGGTAGTCCATCCCTGTATCACTCACCTGTAGCTTTGGTGAGTCCTCATTAGTCGAGGACTATTCATATTTTTTATAATGCTTTCTATAACCTTATGTCATGTTATTTTAGTCAGAGTTATTTGGGGACCTATCCCAATAACTCATCATGTTTAGAGGCTTTCAGATAGTCTGACAGTTAGTTTGTTTTTAGTAATGACTATTTAGTACCTTTGTTATTGCTTTTAACATTTAGATAGTTCCATCAATGACTTCCCCAAAGTACTGTGTCATGAGTAGGGGTAGTCTTGGGTTGTGACAAACTTGGTGTCAGAGCTAAGGTTTTAAAGTGTCCTACGGTGTCTAAAAGCCCCATTGAGCAGAGTCTTGAGCATGGGTGTGAAGTGCGCCACACTTATGGATGAGAGGCTATGAGACACCTTAGGAAAAGTTTCCTTTCTTTTAGTATTCATGTCATGCGAAAGAGTGTGAGCTTTATTGAATTCCCTTTTCTAACTCATCCTTTATTCTTTACAAAAAAATCCTCCCAGAGGAAATAATAGAAGAAAGACGAGGGATCAACCCATACAAAGACCTGTTCAAGAAGATCCTCTAAATGAACATGTCTTACATTCTAAATTCAGGACCACTTTCATAGTTTTGGCCCAGATTATTCTGCCCAGAATAACCAGTAGGCCGTTGCCGCAGCAAATCCAGTAGTGACCATGGTAGCAGCTAGATTTCGAGAGTTTACTCTAATAAATCCTCCATTATTTTGTGGATTCAAGTCTAAGGATAATCTTGAAGAGTTTCTTGATGGTGTGCAAAACGTTAAAGATATTATGGGTGTTACTGCTAGTGAGAGTGATGAATTATCTACTTACCAATTGCAAGGAGTGGCTCATACTTGGTTCAAGCAGTGGAAGAAGGACATAGGTGTTGAGGAAAGGCTTATAGAGTAGGATGAGTTTGCTACATCCCATTTAGATAGATTCTTCCCATTCGAGTTACGGGGGCCAAGGTACAGGAGTTTATAAATCTAAAGTAGGATAACATGAGTATAAAGGAGTATTAACTCAAGTTTACCCAGTTTACAAGGTATGCCCCGACTATGGTGGCTGATTCTAGGGCTAGGATGAGTAATTTTGTGTCTAGTATGTCAGATGAGGTAGTTAAGGAGTACAGGACAACGATGTTGATTAAAGAGATGGACCTTTCTAGGTTGATGGTTCATGCTCAGCAGATTAAGGAGGAGAAGCTCAAGGAAAGGGAAAGGGAGAATAAGAGGGACAAAAGTAATAGCTTCAACTTCTCACAACAAAGGTCTGATGGTGGAAATCATTCTTAATTCTACCAGAAATTCTTAGCTCCATCCCCATTTTCAGCCGGTGCTCCAATGCCTAAATTCAGACAAGATAATCAGGATAGAGCACTAGGCTCTAAGTACCAGGGATGCGGAAATAGTAGTTGCACAAACCCAATCTGTAGGAGGCAAGGTAAAAAAACATAAGGGTGAGTCCATGGAAGAAAGTGATGCATGCTTTGGGTGTGGGAAGTTTGGCCATATAATCAAGGAGTGTTTGTAGTTGACCATAAAGGAAGAAGTGATCATCTACAGGGCCAAGCTAACTTTTTAGCAACTTCAGCGGGATGCCCAACTCTTCAGGGCACCACCTCCAGTGTCTCTAGAATTGTCAGAACTGATACTATGTCCTTAAGACTCAATAGGATCAGGAAAGTTCTTTGAATATGGTTATGGGTACGTTTCTTCCATCTTCATGTTTAGTCAATGTTAGACCCAAGAGTTTCACTTTATTTTGTGACTCCCTATTTAGCAGTAGACTTTGGCGCCAGTCCCAAAATCTTAGTAGAACCTTTCTCAGTGTCTACTCTAGTCGGTTGTTCTATTATAGCCAGGCGGGTATACAGAAATTGCTCCGTCATAGTATGTCAAAAAGTTTACCTTATTAGACCTTGTAGAATTAGAGATGACTGATTTTGATGTCATTCTCGGCATGGATTGGCTGCACTCTTTCTATGCCTTAATTGATTGTAGAAATATAATTATCTAGTTACAGTTCCCTAAGAGCCCATTATAAATGAGAGGTAGTACCTCAGTGCCTATAGGTCGGTTTGTCTCCTATCTTAAGGCAAGAAAGGTGATATCCAAGGGTTGTATTTACCATCTCATCCAATTCAAGTACTCAAATTCTGAAACTCTGAGTCTTGAATTAGTTCTAGTAGTGAATGAGTTTCCAAAAGTGTTACCTGAAGATCTTCCCAGAGTTCCTCCGAGAGGGAAATTGACTTTCAAATAGATATCTTCCTAGATGCCCAACCTATGTCAATACCACCTTAAAAAATGGCTCCATCTTAACTTAAGGAATTAAAGGAATAGTTGAAAGATCTCTTAGATAAGGGTTTCATCAGGCCTAGTGTTTCTCCGTAGGGTACTCCAGTTCTCTTCTTTAGCAAGAAAGATGGTTCCCTCAGAATGAGCATTGACTACCGTCAATTGAAAAAAGTCATAATCAAGAATAGGTATCCTCTCCCCAGGATTGATGACTTGTTTGAAAAACTTCAGGGTGAAAACTATTTCTGTAAGAGACCTCAGATCCGTCTATTATTAGATTAGAGTCGGAGAGTGTGTCATCTTGAAAATAACTTCCAGAACTCGGTATGGTCACTTTAAATTTCTAGTTATATCTTTTGGAGTAATGAATCATCCAATAGCTTTTATTGACCTAATGAATAGGGTGTTCAAGCAGTACTTAGACATACTCATCATAGTCTTCATAGATGACATCCTTGTCTATTCCCGTAGTGAGAGCGATCATGTAGACCACCTGAGGATTATTTTGCAAACCCATAAGGATCACCAGTTATTTACTAAGTTCAGTAAATGTGAATTCTTTTTTAGGTTAGTAGCTCTCCTTGGTCACATCATTTTTGGTGATAGAATTCAAATTGATCCTCAAAAGAATAAAGTAGTAAGAAACTGGACTAGGTTATCTCTCCATTAGATATCAGGAGTTTCTTAGGTTTAGCTAGTTACTACACATGGTTTGTTGAAGGATTTTCTTCTATTACTTCTTCCATATCTCGACTGACTTAAAAGATAGTCAAGTTTTAGTGAACAAATTCTTGCGAGAAGAGTTTTCAGGAGTTGAAGACTCGATCACTTTCTCTCGAGTATTGACTCTACTAGAGGGTTCAAATGGTTTGACAGTATATTGTGATATTTCTAGAGTGGGTCTTGGTTGTGTGTTAATGCAGCGAGGTAAGGTCATAGCCTATGCCTCTATACAGTTTAAACCCTGTGAGAAAAACTACCTAACTCATGATCTTGAGTTGGCAGCAATTGTCTTTGCCTTAAAGAATTGGAAACACTACCTTTATGTGGTTCATGTTGCTGTGTTCATAGATAAAAAAAGTTCGTAGTATGGGTTCTCACAGAAAGATTTAAATTTTTACCAGAGATGGAGCTTGTATTGTTGAAAGGGCTATAATATGAGTGTGTTGTATCACCCGAGTAAGGCCAATGCTATGGACGATAGCCTTCGTAGATTATCTATAAAAAGTGTTGCTCATGTTGAGAAGGATAAGAAGGAGTTAGTTCATGAGGTTCATCAACTTACTAGATTAGGTAGTCGTTTGGTTGATTTGATCGAAGGTTCTATATGGGTTAAGAATGGTTTGGAGTCTTCTATAGTTTTTAAGGTAAGGGAAAAACAAGGAAGGGATCCTATTTTGGTCAAGTTGAAAGAGGAAGTTTGGGATCAGAAGGTTGAGGTTTTCTCCCAAGGAGGAGATGGTGTGCTGCGCTGTCAGGGCAGTTTATATGTTTTAAGTATGGATGATTTGGGACAACGAATATTAGCAGAAGCACATGGTGCACGATATTATATTCAGCCAGGAGCCACTAAGATGTTTCGTGACTTACAGGAAATCTATTGGTGGAATGGTATGAAGAAAAATACTACAGAATAGTGGTAAACTTCAATAGTTCAGCATCCCCACTTGAAAGTGGAAAGTGGTGAACATGGATTTTGTTATAGGGTTATCTCGTACGCATTATCCGCATAATTCGATTAGGTCATTGTGGGTAGAATGACCAAGTCAGCCCATTTCTTGTAAGTCCATACTTCATTTTCAGCTGAGGATTATGCTAGACTCTATCTCAGGGGCTTCGTAAAGTTACATGGAGCTTTGATGGCCATTATTTTAGATAGAGGTACTAAGTTTACCTTCTATTTTTGGAAGGCTTTTCAGAAGGGTCTTGGTACCAAAGTTTATCTCAGTACGACTTTTCATCCCTAGGAAAATAGTTAGGTAGAGAGGACCAGTCAGACCTTAGAGGATATGTTGAGAGATTATTTATCGATTTCAAGGGTATTTAGGATGACCACTTACCTTTGATTAAGTTTGTTTACAACAATAGCTATCATTCCAGCGTTCAAAAGGCTCCGTTTGAGGTGCTCTAAGGTAGGAGGTGAAGATATCATATTGGTTGGTTTGATTTTGGCGAGGTTGCTTTAATAGGACCAGATTTAGTTTATGAGCAATGGATAATGTCTAGTTGATTCAAGAAAGTCTGAAGACAACCTAAAATTGTCAGAAATCCTATGTTGATGTGAGGAGGAGAGAACTTGAATTTAATGCTGGTGATTCTATGTAGCTGAAGACTTCACAAATGAAAAGGGTAAATAGGTTTGGTAATAAACGGATGCTGTTGGCCCATACATGATTCTGATCCATTTTGGAAAGGTAGCTTATGAGTTAGAGCTGCCCATAGATTCAACATCCATACATTTAGGTTTTTATGTCTCCCTACTAAAGAAATGATTTGGCGACCCAGCTTCAGTCGTGCCTTTAGAGAGTGTAGATATGAAAGATAGCCACACCTATAAAAATGACCCAGTTGAAATCCTTGACCGTCAGGTTCGTAGGTTGAGGAATAAAAAATTCCCCTTGGTTAAATTTCTACGGAGAAATTAGTCCATTGAGAGAGCTACTTGGGAAACAGAAGAAGATATGCGAGACAAGTACCCCCATCTTTTCTCTACAAGTTAAGATTAAGCTTGAGGTAATGGTTTCCCTTAAATTGATTTTCTTGTTTTCTATCTCAGCTATCCATCCATCCCATATCATAGCATACATTTATAAATTCAGATCAGTCCATGCATCATGTTTCAGATTTAATTATTTAATCATGATTCAGCTCATAAGTAGTTATTCCAAGATCTTTGCCATCCTAGTATCTCATCTCAAACAGTTTTATTAATGGATAAATGATCCCAATAGGGAGATATATAATACCCGCAAGATCCCACACAAGTTTCCAGTTGTTTGTCACATGTTTAAAGGTTCCAAAGTAATTATTTCACACTAAGTGCAAGTGACATGGCCTTTTTAACACCCCCAATATTTTGAACATTTTATATTTGTCCTTCTCGTGTTTGAAACATAGATTTATGAGTTAAAATATGTTTAGGAATGTTTAAAGAGTCATCCGAAAGAGTTTTGAAATTTTTGAAAGAGGTTCGAGGTTATTTTAGACCATAGAGGTAGTATGCCACTGCATTTTCTATATGCCACAGAGGCTGGACCTCTGAGATATGAAGTGTGTTACAGAGGTTAGCCTCCATAATACGTAGTGTGTCACGAAGGTTAGACTCTATAATACGTAGCGTGTCATGGAGGTTATCCTCTGCGATAGGTAGTGTGCCATGCTGCAATGTAAATCTTACAGCTTTTATTAAGGAGTGAAGGGATTTTTTGTCCATTGTCCTGCTTAAACTCCCAATCCACAACTTAAAACATTAAAAAGGGCATTATTTTCCCCCTTTTAGTCTGTTAACAACGTTCCATACTCTCTCACATTCAAGATAAAAAACAAGTGGTTTATTAAAGAAATTGACCCTTCCAAAGTCTCAATTCCAAGTTTTCTTCAAGAATTCAAGCAACTCGAGTATGTGGGATATTCATGAATGGGTCCCTTTCACCCATGGAGTCCCAAAGATTTCTCCAAATTCTCAAGTTTAATTCCTCTTTTTTTAAGGTTCCATGAAAAGTATAAATTCCCTTATTACTACGTGAAATTCTTGAATTTAACCATGAACAAGTGTTTCCTCATAATTCCAAGTATTCTTCCGTACCTTAATCATGATAACTAGTTTTATTAATAAAATTGTTGAGTTTTTGAGTTTAAGTTATGAAACTTCCTATCATGTCATTACTTTAAAATTATTGTATTGAACTGTATTTTCAGTGTTGGCAGGTTATGAACACCTGATACCTATATAGGCATACATGTTTCAGATTTTCAAGTTACAAGTCATTTAGACCATGTTGTATCATAATATTTAGATTATCATATTTATGTTGACCATTAATCAGTTGTTGAATTTTTGGGCTTTATTCATGAATTTTTCTTATTATGATTAGTTTACATGGTTTAAAAGACTTTATAGTATACATGCATTGTTATTTTTAGAAGACCATAACTTGAGCATATCAGTTATCAGTGCATGTACCAGTTTACACTTCAATATCTTTCAGTTGGGAGTAATACTTAGCACCGAGTGAATGCAGGGATGGAGGCTCCACCATCAGTTTAGGAAGAGTCATTAGTAGCAGTTCCTAAGTTTCAGAGTCATTAGTAGCAGTCCCTAATTACGAGGGATCACCCATCAGCTTAGGATTGACACCCTCTCAAGGGTGACCCATTACTTTAGGATTGAAACCCTTCTCATTCATGACATCAGCTTTGTGGATCCACACTACCAGTGTCAGTGCCTGTGGCAAGGTATTGAAACCCTTCCAATTAGGTTATAGGTTGATACGGGACAAATGAACATCTTATCTTTAGATGAAATCTTTAGAGGCCAACACATAGAGGCTCAAGACTTGGTCACCTTGAGGATACGAGAACATGCATGGAGGACCCATTTTGGGCATGCCATTAAACAAATCCGTCTGTAGAAGATTGTGTGGGTGCTTACATTTGATGCCAATTTGAGACTACAAGTTTTGAAGTATGACCCCATGGTTTTGGAGCATTGAAGAATAACCCTTCATTAAGGGTATTTTGGGGTTTTCACATGTTAAAGAAACAACCCATGACCTCCCATTTCATTAAGGGTATTTTGGTCCATTATACTATGTAATAAGCTAGGCTATATAGTCTCTTATTACGTCTTTTCTCTTTAGTTTTTGAAGGTTGAATGTATGAAAAGCTTGAAAATCCTCTCTCTTGAGAGTAGACCACCTTAGTTAGGGCTTGGAAAAGCCATCCTTAGTAATGGGCTTGGAAAAACCAATATTGAACCTTGCTTGGAAATGGTGGATCTTAAGGTGAGTTGATTTCCTTGGCGGTCACCGTAAGCGTGTGGTTTTGATTATTACATTCATTAGGTTTAGTTTTGAAATACACTTGGTTCTTAATCTTGTAATAATCTTGGTCTCACTATCTATCCTTTCATTATTTGCAAATCCGTGTGTTTTTGTGTTTGTCATCTTGTTTCCCTTTGTGTTGCTTGTTCTTCTCACGTTAAGTGGACTGTTTTGGCATCTTTGTGGGCTGTTTTAGTATAATTTGCTGTTTTTGTATCATTCCAAATGATACAAAAACAGCCCACCAGGATGCCAAAACAGTCTACTTAACGTGAGAAGAACAAGCAACACAAAGGGATACAAGATGATAAACACAAAAACACACAGATTTGCAAAATAATGAAAGGATAGATAGTGAGACCAAGATTATTACAATATTAAGAACCAAGTGTATTTAAACGCTAACCCTAATGAATGTAATAATCAAAAGCACACTCTTATGGTGACCTCAAAGGAAATCAAGTCACCTCAAGATCCACCGTTTCCTCAAAACAAGGCTAAATAAGCTAGTATAGCAACACTAAAGTGCATAAATACGCCCAACATCACCACCCCATACTTAAAGCTTTGTTCGTCCTCAAACAAATCTTCACTAAAAGCATCATAAACTGAGGAGAATCTACACTTATACTACAAGCAAGATACTTAAGCTAGTACATCAATGACTATACAAAATGCAAGTTTCTACACTACGCATGTTACAAACATCATTGAAAGTTCAAGAACACTACTTCAAAACATCCTAGCCTCAAGAATTGAATCACCAATTTAGTAAAATCATGCATATTATTCAATCACAGATGCATATAACTCACCTAACTATCACCAAACATGTGCCCTCATAATAAGAGAGTTACCCATAATCACTCACATAAATGCAATCTATATCACAATGGGTAAAAGAATCAAGCTATGCTCACTATCACAAGTAATTCACAAGTTACATATGATTAAACATAGGCTTTCCCTTAGTGTAGTACTCAACTAATATCTGAATGATGTAACTTAGGATTAAATAGATCTTTAATGGTTGTAATGTAGGATAAGGAACGGGTAGGAAGTATTTTGGACAAGAATAGTTACTATTATCCCTAAGCGCTTCAATACATCAAATTTTTCAATTAAGACCAATCTCTAACAACCAACTTACACAACTTTTGTCTACCCACATCTTTTGTTTTGCCCCATCTCATTGAGCTCATTCACATTTACTATGGTGGGAATATGCTATGTACACATCATTCGATTTTAACCTTCTTCACACCCATTATACATCATGCACCCCTATGATAGCTACCCTAAACTTAAGTAATTGCCTTAGTTGAGGTGCATAATGTCCAAGAAAGACTGGGCAAACAGGTTCATTGTAACACAACTAGGTAAAAAATGGGAATTTCTTTAGCATAAGTTTCTCTAACTCAAAAATACAACACAATAATTTTCACACACCAATAAATACCACTTTGGGACTTCAATTTCACCTTTATCCTTCTCGAATTATCAACTCCTTAACTTAATTAAGTTGACACTAAAGCGCTTAGGAGCTTGGATCAAATTAAGGTCAATCAAAGAAGGGATACAAACTACATATGAGGCTGCCAAAGAAAAAACTAAAGGATCAACGAGGTTTACTATGATTATGCACAATGGTAGGTCAAGAGAAAGTATAAAACAAGGCTATCAAAGAAATTCCTATATCATATCCTAAAGCTAAACTCTTTATTTTGCTTTGCACACACACCAGCTAAGTTCTAGACAGCACATGAAATAAGAAATATACTACAAACTCAAATCATACATGGCATATGCAAAAATCAAGAAGGATTATCATTGACTCTCAACCAAATAATAGCATGAGTTCTAATTAAGCCAACAAGTACAAGATTCATAAACATGAGCCTGGGAGTCTTAACAGTAGCAATTCATGTAATCAATATTCTTTTTACCATCAAAATACTTGCATCATGCAATCAAATATAGCACTAACAAGAATATCTTATTTATTCCTAACATAAAATTTTTTAAAATTACTCCTAAAAATGGGAATTCCCTCACCCCACACTTAAAAATCTACTTTGTCCCAAAAACATACTTTAAAGGTAGAGATAGTAATACTCCTCGGGGCCTCTAGGCCTATCTAGTAGCATCTTTATACATCAGTATGGTCCAGAGACCCAACACTTAGTCTTTGCCATGCTCCTTAGCTTAGGTTTCCAGTACTCAGACTTCCTATCAACCTGTGACTCAATAAAAATAAAAACTAGTGAAGTAACAACTAAAAATACTAAATATAAAACATACTTTAACTTGGGTTTCCTCCCAAGCAATGCCTAATTAAGTGTCGTGGCACGACCCAATCTCTGACTCAACTATATTTCTTTATCCTTTTTCTCATAGTCGGTATGACCTCTTGAGTGTGAACTCTCAAGGTCAACAGCTGTCTCAACTTTAGCCTTTTTAGGCTCATCAATTGCATCATGTTGGGCTTAGGTATTGGAGGCTTGGGCGACTCAGGTCTTTTGTGGAACAAACTCCACCACCCAACACTTATCCCCTTCAATCATAGTAATCATGGATAAGTTTTTATAATGGGATAGTGGGTTGAGCAGTTTGTACACTTTAAAAACTGCCTCTTTATTATCCAACCTCATTGTGAGCATGCCCTCTCTCATATATATTAAAGCTCCTCCCATCTTTAAAAATAGACTTCCCAATATGACTTATACCCTTTTATCTGCCTAAAAGTTAAAACAATAAAGTCAGTAGGAATAATAAACTTACCAACTTGATGAGAACATCCTCTATGAGTCTTTCAGGATGGGCTATGGTCTCGTTTGCCGGTATCAAATTCATGCTTGCCTTTAAGTCACTAATTGTGTGCACCACCTTACTATTCCCAATTTAAATGAGGAGAGTGAGCTTTCTAGGGTCCTTGAGATTTTTGGGCATCTTTTCCATCACCACAGAGTTACACTACATAGTGAGTGATACGTCCTCAATATTTTGTAGCTTAACTTTGTTAGTGACCACATCCATCAAGTGCTTAGTGTACTAAGGCATTTCCTGTAAAACATCTAAGAGAGGAAGGTTAATATGAAGCTCTATGACTATGTCAAACAAATTTTTAAAGCATGCATCCTCTTTTTCCTTTATATGCTTCTATGGGAAAGGTAGTGGTAATCTCTCATTCACATATTCAACAACTTTATTTTCAAGTACTCAAACTTTCTCAAATTTTTAGCAACTTTTTTAGACACCCATTGGGAAATTAACTCTGCATCTACCTTCTTAGTTTTCTTTGGAGTATCTTTAATTATCTCCTTACAACTCCTCAAAGTGATTGCCATTACTTGTTTAGGATTTTCAGTATCACTTGGAAAACCACCCTGAGGCCGAGTATTTTGTGCCTTCATAAACTGACTAATTTGCAACCCTAAGCTCCTTGTAGCTACCTGGTGGCTCTTTATATCTACTGCCAATTTCAATTAAGTAGCCATAATTTGCTTCCGCATCTCTTATACGTTGCTATTCTGGGTTATGGCCTAATTATTCTGAACTTGATGGTGTTGATACTGTTGTTGATTGTTTTAAAGGGTAATTAGTGGTTGAGTCTTCCACTTTTGATTGCTTGAATTCCCATAATTATGCCTTTGAACATTGCCGACAAATATCAAAGACTCAATATTTGCAGCACACATAGCCGTTGAATGCCCACTGTTACCACAAACTTCACACCAACCTGCTTTCTGTTGAATAGCATTAGTTGTGGTTATAGGTTGTGCAGTCCCCAACTTTATGTTGTTTATTTAATTTTGTAATGCAAAAATCTAGGTGGATATAGCAGTAAATTGGTCTACCTCCAATACACCTCTAACCTTCTTTACAGAATTTCTTGTTTCTGAATACCACTCAAGATCCCCTTGTGCAATCCGGTTCAACAAGGTATAGAGCTCATCATATGTCAACTCTAAAGCTTGACCACCTGTAGCTAAATATAGCAAAATTTTTGTTTTATGGTCAAGTGCTTCAACAAAAGTGTGACCTAATACCTCATTGAACTACTGATGATGCGGATAATCCCGAAGAAGTGCTTTGAATTGCTCCCAAGCATGATATAAATTCTCACCTGGCTTTTTTTTAAAGCACAAAATTTCATTGTAAAGTCTCATAGTCTTTCCAAATGGAAAGAATTGAATGAGGAATTTCTGAGATAAGTCATCCCATAATGTGAAGTCTATAGTGTTATTCTTATATAATCAGTTGACATGACCATCGAGATGAATGTGTTACTGATCTCCAGAAAGTTTTGCATACGGACTTATGGATCTTTGTGTGAAATCCCCATAAATTGTCCACTATTAATCAACAGCTGCACCATGTTATTCTTGAGCTCAAAATTACCTCCAGCAGCCAGTTTCTGAAAAGGGAGGTCAAATTTGTCGAAAGTGGGATTGCCACTTCGCGAACTGTCCTGTGGGCTTATTGTTCTTCATCCATGAGAGTAGGATGTATTGTTCCTCATGAATTTATAGGAATTGGTGGAGAAGTTCTACTTTTCTCCTCAACTGATGATAGAGTTTCTCGGGTTTAGGATTTGGTTTGACCAATTCCCTATCCCGTGCCAGCCTAGTAATTTGTCAACCTGCTTCTTACAAATTGAATACCAAAGAACAACCATAAAGAACCAAAGAAATATAATAAGTCCAAAACAAAAATAGTTGCCAATTTACAAGTCCCTGGAAACGGCGCCAAAAACTTATTACACCCAAGTGCACACGTAAATGTATGTGGTCTCACCAAGTAATACAGTGACCATTTACAAAGCCAAAATTGATCCCTCAGAGACTTGTTTTAGCAACTATCTAATTACAATTCACAATTGGGATTTAATAGATCCAGAGTAACCAAAAGAGTTTTGAAAGTTTATGAACTAAAAGTAAAGTAATAATATGGAAAAGTAAAGACTTTGGACAATCAATAGATAAAAGCCCAGAGCTAAAGCACTACGAACAATCATACTATACAAACAAACTTCACTGGTCAGACTACTTATCATGGTTATTGATTCATAGGTTTAATTGTATAATCATGGTCTCCTAACCTCTAATCATCTACCTAACTTGGACATTACAACTATATCATTGAGCGGGGATGTACTAATTCAATTAGATGCAAGAAGCTATCATCCTACATATGAACCAAGCAAGGCTTCTAGGTATATCCCTATCCTAGATGCTAATTCAAATCCCATATTTTATAAAGGAATAAGAACCCTACTCCATTTACCCCAATGTTCTATCTTTCTCTTCCCCCTTCCGAGATCATAAGGTCAATAATATATGTATTCTAAGGATTACGAATACTTAAAGTAATGATACCAAGGGTAAAAAAATAACCAATTTTGATAAATAAATAAAAACCAAATCAATTTGTAGCAATTGTAATCATGTTCTTTTCTTTAACCCCGGAAAGGAGGTGTTTAGCTACTAATCGACATAATCATTATCCAAACTAATAAATACATGATTAAATATATTAAAAAGCTAAAGTAAAAAAGAAATAAACCCTAAAAGTAGTCTTGAGCATCCCCTCTACAAGTCCAAACACGTCCAAAGTGTCCAAAGTCTCCAATAAATTGTAAAATGAGTCTTATTTATAGTAAAAGGCATTTGGCCATATAGGGAGTGGTCTTCGCATCGTGATGTGTGCAAAGGGGGACTGGTGTTCGCATTATGAGCTGTGTAAAGATGAAGTTGAGGTCACGAAATGTGCTGTGGAAAGGAGTTCGAGTGGTCATGACGTGCTTCTATTGCGAGAGCTTTCTGGAATTTGCCATTTGATGTCTACTTAGTCTTAAGCCTTTTTCCTTAAATTTCATGCCTTGTCGTATTCTTTATCTTAATTTTTCAGCTTGTGTATCATCAATATATCCTTAAAATCAACTATCAAAGCTTACTACATCATCATACACCACGGCTTAGAGCTCAAGACAACACAATAACAAGAACGATGAACTAGAAACTCGAGCTAAGACTAGGCTTGCCCATGTTGATCTTTAAGTTATTGATTTGACTCTTTGCTTGATCCAATTGAACTTTTCACATTATAAACAAGTTTTTCCACATGTAATTACATAATAATAACCTTAGAAACTCAATACACCCACTAGAATCCATCAAAATCAACTAGAACAACACCTAGCTCGAGCTAATAAAACTAGTTTTCTCGGTTAGACTCTAAGTGATCAATTTAAGTTCAAAGTTTATTTAAATACACCATGAACATTATAATTAGATACTTGAACACTTAGATGCTTATTTATATCATTGTGAACTCATAAAGCACACGAATTATCCTTAAAACAAGGCTAAATAAGCTAGGATAGCAACGCTAAAGTGCATAAATCCACCCAACATCATGGATCATGGTAGTAACGGTAAGTTGATCTTTCATGATTTTTTCATGGTCCTAGATATGGAAATTGGCTATGTTATTTATTTCTGGGTTTGAGAGTTTTTGACTTGCTTTCTGGTTTGCTTAGATTTTGGATTTAGCTATCCCTTGTAAACTATTTTTGAGGTTTTCCATTTTGGGGTCCATTCTTTGGATGTGGATATTTCATCGCCCAAGAGTGGCTTTGATGTTAATGTTGAGAAGTCTTGAATTTGTCTTTTAAATTTATTGGGTTCGTCCCTTGGTAATGGTTTTCTCTTGGTATTTGTGTGGATTTGGATGTTATGTTCTTGTAGTGATATGGTTCTTGTATAAGTGGAGTTAGAGAGTTGGAGATAGGTGATCTTTCTTATGACCACTTCTTAGTTGGAAAATTGGAAATTCATTATCTAAAGTTGCTTAATTCATTTTCTGGTTGTAGTTTTTATCTTGGCATTGATGTCGAGATTGGGTGCTTCTTCGACAATGTGATTCATGGGTTGTTTAGGTTAAGGTTGTCCTACTTGGGTGGATTTAGGAAATCCTCATTTTGGAATTTGTTTGATCTAGTAAGACTTGGTGGAATGCTTCTCATTGATGATATATGTCTACGGGTATTCCTTGCTGAGATGGAGCATTTAATTTGTCAGTTTAGCCTAAAGCTGTGTAGTTTTGGTTATCTCTACTATGGTTTGTACCCTTGGTGAGTTCTGGAATAGGCTTTGGTAGTTCGTTCCCTCATATGGATATAGAGTTGGTTGTGTGTGTTATCAGCTAGTGAATTATCTTCCATTGTGATTTTATTCTTCAGCTATGTTTTGATTTTGGCTCAACATGATTTGGTAAGGATATGCCGAATTTGAATAGTAAGGTCAATGTCAGTATTTGGCCTTAGTTTAGACTTGTTGGCTCAGTTTTAGATTTAAAGCTTCGCAATGGCGAGGTTATGATGGATTTAGAGTGTGAATGCTTACCCGTATTTAAGTTTTTCTTATGTAGCGGAGATCAAGCAGTTCAACCTTGTATCTGAGAATTTAATTTTGTGTGGTAGAGTTTAGGTACAGCCTTTTTTCAAAATTTCCTTAGTTGGGGTTTTATCTATAGGCTGGCTAAACCTACTTTGTGGTTACCTATTTGGTCTTCTTTGGTTCAGATGGATTATGATTGATAGATGCTTAGATGATTGTCCATTGGCAAGGTGTTGGTTGTTTTATCCCTTTTTAACTCAAAGGGTTGGAAAACATTAACATCGACTTTTTAATCTATTTCAAAACTTTCAATAAAATTTTGAAACAATCTAAGAAACTATAGAGTCGCCACTATTTGAAAAGAAATTAAGAAAACTTTTAAGGAAAATTCCAAGTCTTAAAACAGAAAAAAACTTAGGCTTTTTTATGAAAATATTGGGTAAGAGGTTCTTATCAACATTTTAGGAAGATTTTTAAGGCACATAAAATATCCGCTAACTTATGGTTATCCGTACTATTTGAAAACTACCTATAACTAACTTTGAAAAAGAGAAGTTGATTTTTTTAAAAAAGAAAATGAAAAAACAAACTTGTTTTGAAATCAATTTGATGACCTAATAGGGAATTTAACTAGGTTTTAAGAAATAAAAAGCAAGGAAACATAGAAAAGGGAAAGAGAGAAAATTAAGTGATCTAGGCTCTTAAGCCCAAATCTATAAACCCTATCCCAATCTAATTGGGATTTCCGCCCATTTCCCCTGACCTAATCTAAATATTGAGCTTTGGACCATAACCGGTCCTAAAATATTTTTTCGAACCTTTGGCCCGAGTTTCGCTTCACCTATATTAAAATACAACTTTGGCTTCAAGGCCCAAATGAATGAATAAATAAATAAATAAATAAATCAAGAGTAAGATTGAAACTTTTTTAGTCTCTTAGCGACTTCTACAAATGGGTTTTGACCTATTTTTTTTATTCTTCCATCTTCTTTCATTTGTATGCCATGTAACCGAATTTAGATTTTTCTTCGTGCTTGACTCAATAAGATGGGCCTCATTGTCCCATTATGAAATTCAAAGGTAAAGAGTCCGTTTGGACTCCAATGAATTTCCATGCAAAATAAGAAAAATAAATACCATTAATACATAATCAACGAAGGGAAAGAAAAGTAACACATAGCCAATCAAGAGAAAGAAAAATTAAAAGTAGTCAACACATGATCAACCAAAGAAAGAAGGAAAAAGATGGAGAAAATTTATAAGAATGATAGAAATGGGATACATCTAGGAAACCAAGCAACACACTAAGTGATATCTTGATGTGAGTTTCTTTACACTTGAATGAAAGTAACATATTTGATATCAAATCATACCATTAATAAAAACATAGATGGCACATAAACACTCGGCAAACTTTTTTGAAAGGCTTCATGATCAAAATAACTTTTCTAGAAAAGAACTAGAACCTTTGTCTATTTCACAACAAACTCCAAAACAACAAATCAAATCTAAATCGTAGTGAAGACATAAGAGGAACAATAGTAAGACCATAACTTTTTTCTTAAAAAAAATGTAAAATGACAAGAAGGAAAGCGATATAAAATCGTGAGCTAACCTACAAGATGAAAGCACGCAACTGAGATTCAAAAATCACATAACGCAACCAGTGGAGAAAAGAAACATCAGACTAGAATTTGAGGGGATTAACAGATCAATTTAATAATAGAGAAATTTATTCTATGAAATTTTACCTAATAAAATGTTAATCAAGAGTCGCAGTTTGAAGCTTAACGTAGATAGACAAAGTACCATCGAACTCAAAATGATTTTTATACCAAAACAGTGAACCAGAAAACAAATTACAAGAAAAGGTGTAGCTTGACAATGAACTAAAGAACCTAAAACCATGGTTAAATCAAAGCAGACAACAATTCGAGAAAAAAAATAGTGAACCAACATCAAAACAATGAACCAGAAATCAAATTACAGAAATGAGGCATAACTTGGCAATGAACAAAATGCCTAAAACTTTAGTCAAATTATGACGATAAACAATTTCAGACAAAACGGTGAACCAAAAGACAAATTGTAGGAAAAAAACATAACTTGACAATGAATGACAGAACCTAAAACCGTAGTTGAATCAAAATAGGTAACAATTCTAGCCAAAACTATAAATTAATGAAGTCAAACATTCCTAGATGAAGCAAAAATCTAATCTTTATAACAAACAAAACTTAGGCCAAAATAAAGGTAGGGAACTTGGGATAGGACCAATACTTAGGCTAAAATAGATGAGAACAGGCAGCACAAGAAAGCATTTAATTAGTGAAAAGGCAATAACCTAACTACAATAATATTCAAGAATGAAGGCTAATGACCATCCACGATTTTGTAGAAACTTGTTGCGAAAGGAAGAACTAGGCTATGAAACAGAAACAATGATAAACATTGATACCTTTTATCACAAAACCTATAGCTTTCAATATCCTCTACAGCAATAATTCCCAGTAAATAATTTCTAGCATTTCTACAACGATAACGAGGATACAGCTAACATGATATCAAATCAACGAGAACAAAATACCAAAACTAAAAAACGACAAAGTATTACCTATTTCGAAGTAGCAAAATGAGACTACAAGCTACCATTGGGATCTCAACCACCACCAGAAAGCTTCATTGCGACTCCATGGACTTTGATGACTTTCTCAAAAAAATTTTAACTGAAAAATCTTTTGCTTGATAGTTTTTCCACCTTCAAGACTTGCCTATTTTTTCTCTCAAGTGAGCCTTTTATAGCGAAATTTGAGGATTGGATTTTAATCCTCAACTGATGTGAGAACAACAACCTTGGGGGTAAATTTATATTTTCTAAAGGGGAAATTTGAATTTGAAGTTGAGGATAGGTATGAGCTGTAGAGTTGTACAAAAATTATACACGTTTGAAATGGCTTGATGCTGAGTTGTAGTGGTCATACGATTCCTTATCATTGGAATTGCGGGTCGACTGTGATTTAATGGGTTTATGAGTTGAACGATGTTGTTGTTGCAATTACTGACTGGTGAAATTATTGTGTTGAAAATGGGTTGGGTCTCGCTGTTCGTCTGGTCAAGACTGTTGAAGTTGGATTGAAATTATTGGTGTTGGTATTGTCTATTCTACTGGCTATTTGTACGCATAAGAGGAGAAGGAGAATTAGAAGATGGGCCAGGTCAGAGTTGATATTAGGTTGTTGGTTGATTGGTGGGTTGGTGTTTGAAGTTTGTGGAGTGGGTCAACTAATTTTGGGCAATCGACCCAATTTAAAAGGAAAATGGGCTGGCAAATTATTATTATTATTGTTATTTTCGGTTTTGGGGGGATTTTAGGGATTTGGCCTATTTTATTTAAGTTTTAACCAAATTGAAAATCAATTGGCCAATTCCATCGCAATTGTGGCCCATTTGATTTCAATTGTGGCTAAATCTAATAGATTGACTAAATTAAATCAAAATTTAAAATAGATTAATACCACATTTAATCTTGAGCTTCTTGATTTAATAAAATCAAACACATATTTATCCGAATAAATTATTTTTGAGAGTAAATTACATTTAACTCAAGACTTTATCCATTTGAATTAATTTTTTAAGCTTGATCAGTAAAAGTCCAATTATGATAAAAATGTTCATTTAAGTAACAAAATTTATAAAATTTCACATGCGTAAATAAAAAAGTTTACAATCATCAATAAAGTCACAAAATTAACCCAAACAAATATTGTAAAGTTTATTTATTTAGATGATAAATATTTTGATTTATTAAATATTAAAGAAATTCAGGGTTAAATTTAGTTGTGGAGGGCAAAAATTAGGTGTCAACAACTTCCTCCTCCGTTTGGGTAGGGTGGATGCAAGTAACCCTGGGCAACGGGAGTTTGACACTCCTAATTTTTGTCTTACCACAAATTTATTTCTGAAATATACTTTTTTTCGTATGATTTTCATAAAGTTATGGTCATACCCCGGTATCGAGTTTCGTACATATCTTAGGTTACATGAGAATTCAGGTCATTTGTAGTTCATAAAGCACTATTTTCAAAACATTCACAAGCTATCTCAGTTTTGGAATTCTTGATAAAATCGAAAACCTGAAGAATAATGGGATTTGGGGGGAGGTTGGAATATAGTCCAGTTTTCCAAATAGATACCAGCTACATTTCCCCAAGACTCAAGGAATCAGACTCTTTATAGTTCAACTTAATCGGTAGAAAATATTAGCTTTTATTTCAGACGATCTTTGGCTCAAGATAAGTGATAAGTTGATCGAGTTGAGGAAAAGAGGTTTGTAACCTCTTGACCATGAATGTGGGATCCTTCACATCCATAGGTAAGAACTTACTTGGATATAATTTCCAAAACTATGGGTGTCCTATCACGCGAATTTGAACGAAAGAGAAGGCAACCTCTATATGAGTTTAGAAATATCTCGAGAGTGAAGCTAGAAAAAAAAATCCCAAAGTACCCACATGCCTTCTAATAGGGGTTTGATTTGATTGGTGGTTGCGATCTTCCTTTAACTCACATCCAAAGAGTTTGACATCCCTCTCTAGACTATGTTCCATTTTACTGGTATTAAAGAGTTCCATATTGTGTTGCGTCTTTTCTGGAGTCGTCCACGCCTGTGGCTTTTATTTGAGATTTTCATCCTCTCAGATGCTCTCAACAATATCTTGAACAAAAAATCATTTTTGCTAAATATAATTTACAATTGAGGTATATAGAATTTTACCATATTTTCACGCTAGTTATTACCTAAAAAGTGAAGTCATCCTCTCATGTACCTGTTGGAAGGAAATAACTTGCAATAACAAACACAAAAACCCTCTTGGTTGTTTCATAATTATCATTTTAGTTGATTGAATATGTCTTCAAAGTGGGGTGGCCCTCTTGGACATCGACGACACTTTATATAGAACGGTCCCAACAACTCTGTAATCTTATCCTGATACGACAACTCTTTTGGTCACCTATAATGCTTTTGAAATGATAACCTCTTCGATTATTGCCAATGATTCTTTGCATATGACATCGGGTAAGTCTTGCACATCTTTTGTATCGATACAACTTATAGATTTTCCTTGAATTGTCAATATTTGGATAATCTTGTGCATTACTTGATGCTGGATTCGAGATGACTTACAAATATTCTTTGAATTTCTAGCTTTCAGGTGATCCTACATATTATCTGACCTTGGATAAGAGATGGCTTACAGATATCCCTCCAATCTATAGTTCTCAAGTGTTCTTGCACATCATTCAACCTTGGATACCATTTGACTTATAGATATCTCTTAAATTGCTAGTCTTTGGTTAATCCTACACATAATCGATCTTGGATATGACGCGACTTATAGAGAACCATTGGAATTATCAATTTTATAATCTCACATATTCTCTGGTGACAATTTAGTTATGACTTATAGATAACCTTCAAACTATCATTTCTTGGGTAACCTTGTACACTATTCGATTAGGATGTTCTTGCATCTTACGGATTACCTATGGGCTATCAACTCATAGGTAATCTTGTACATTGTCCTATTTCAAATAATATAACTTACAGATGACCCTCAAATAGTAAATTTCTAGGAAATCCCATATATCATCCATAAAATAGTAATCTAAAGGCGTCCCTTTAAATCGCGAGCTCTTGATACATTTAGATGTTGATTCATAAAATAAGATATATCCTCGACACCCACATTTGTGTCTTACATGTCAGCAGATATTAAATATTGATGATATCCTTGACGCGAGTGTTTGTGTCTTATGTGTCAACAGATATTAAATACTGATGATATCCCCGATGGCAATTTTTGTGTCTCGTATGTCAACAAATATTAAATACTGATGCTATCCTCAAAGCTAGCATTTGTGTCTGATGTGTCAGTAGATATTGAGTGCTTATGATACCCTCGATACCAGTGTTTGTGGCTCATGGGTCAACAAATATTGAATGCTGATGATATCTTCGACACCACCATTTGTGTCTCTCATGTCAACAGATCTTAAATGTTGATGATATCCTCAATGCTAGTATATGCTATCTTGCGTGTCATCAGATATTTAATACTGATGATATCCTCGATGCCAGTATATGCTATCTCGTATGTTAATAAATATTAAATGATGCTGATGATATCCTCGACGCCAGAATTTATGGCTCGCATGTCAATAGATGTTAAATACAATGGACCTCTCAATAATGAAATGAGATAAAATGGCCCTCTTGGCAATGGAATGAAATAAAATAGACCTCTTAGCAATGATTTAAAAATCCCCTCTTGGCAATGCCATGAAATGGCCCTCTCAGTAATGAGATGATATGAAATGGCCCTCTCGGCATGGCATAAAATGCCCTTTTGGCGATGATATGAAAGGGCCCTCTTAGAATGACATGAAATGGCCCTCTCACCAATGAGATAAAATGAAATACTTCTTTTAGTGATTTGAAAATAGTTTCACCAAAGTCTATTTGTCTGTATTTTGCTTTCTATGTGTATCTATACTCAAGGTAGATAGTTAGTAGACACAATGTTGCTCTTATTGGCGACCATAATCAAATTTGCAAAAGTTTAAATGAAAAATACTCGGCATCATAATCTGAATGGTTTAATCCACTATTCATCCTCTTTTCAAAGAAGTATTTAAATATCATACTCACCATATATAAATAAATGGCTAAAGTCCCTTTTTCAGGGTCACTCAAATACCGTTCTTTTCACTTTAATTAATTTTGAGGAATAATTTCTACTCTTCTTCCTTTGAGTGATCCTTTTGATTGTTGTATTTACTTTTCCAACTCCTTTGACTGCCCCTACGCTCAAAGTAAATATTTAATAGACACAAAGTCGCTTATGCTAGCGACTGCTTTTATATAAAGAATTCTAAATACAATATTCATAAAGAAGATAAGGCGCCTTTATTTGTCCTTCATAGTCTCAAAAAATGAGATAGACAATTTAAAAGGTCCTCGATAAATGGCATTAAACCCATCTTCGGGGCTACCTAAAAATACTGTTATTGAGCATTATATGCTTTTGTATGGTTCGCAACTCGCTCGGGGATTTTTTTGAAAAAGAATCCCATTGTGTATTTATCCCTGCATCCACAGAAAAATGGTTAGTCTTGAGTGAAACTACTCCGTGTTGACCTTCTTTGATCCTTGGTTTTCTTCTCGCCATATTTTGCGTACTCAGTTATGTTTGAACTTCCACCCTAATTCCCCATTCCAATAGATTCCTAGGCAATCACTAACTAAAATATATTTGTATAGACTTTTTGAAAATAGTCTTAATTTTTAGAAACTAGTTTCAAAAAAATTTTAGAAAAGTATCTGCTAGTCATGTCATGTACTAGCTCAATGAACGTCTTCTTCCTGAGGTTTAGCTATGTTCGACATTCGACAGACGATTTCCAAAAATTCATTATCATTGCTGGAGAGTTCTTCAAAAGGTCTCATCATAGCAAAAAATTTAGTTTATCTAGACTTTGTCACCGTTGATGATTTCTAAAGCTTGACTTTGACATCTAGTGCTAGGGAATTTGACATATATTTCAGTGTTTATTTGGAATTTTGAGGCCTTCCACAAAATTTCTGCCCTATTTTAATGTTGTTTGAGATGATCTTAGCTCGAGATGATCTGAAGTCTTCGTGGGTCTTTATCTTATTTATCGGATGATGATCTACTTCTTGTGAATTTTTTAAATTCCTTCTCAAAAATTCTGCCTTAGTTTCCATTTATTGGGGTTATATAACCGAGATGTTGGGGTACCTAAGTATCCCGTTGAAGTACAAATCAGTTCAAACATAGTTTAGGACTACGCTGGGGATATATAGAAAAATATAATGGGTTGACCGGAGCCGACATAGGCCGTCTACGTAGCTCATTCTTGAGAATTCAGGTCATTATGTAGTTCATACATAAAAGGAAAGGATAAATTCTCCTAAGGGGTTGACCGAAGCTTACATAGGCTGCCTACGTATCTCTTTCTTGGGAATTCAGGTCAAACATAGTTCGTACATAAAAGAAAAAGGGTTGAATCGACCTAGATACTCTTACCCATCCTAGTAGGATAGAAATAAGCTCTCTATGGATGACACTTTCATTGCGTATGTCCTGATAGGACGAAGGATCATTTGTACCAATTGATAAGATTCCTCTTTCCTCACTTTTTCTAAATAGACATCAACCCTAATTCTCTTAACTTGGTCATTATCCCCTGGTTAACCACTATAATTTGTTCTAGTCTAGACCTTTCTCAATTTTCAAAGTCCTTGGTTTTTGTATTGACTGTTGTAGGGATATTGTCTCGCATCCATTATTATCTTTCTTGATTTTCTCATTTCCTTCTTGACATGACATGACAATGAAAGGTTTTAAGTTATTATTACATGATGGGAGATGAGTAATGAGTGGAGTTGAGGTCCTATTCAACAATGTTTCCTCCAATTAATCTCCCATGATCTCGGTTGTCTTGTAAAATTCTTCCCTCATATTTTTCCTTAACCATACTCAATACCATCGCTTATAGGTTCTAAAAAATGATTGGTAGAGTCCAGTTTTACTACTAGTCATTTTTTTTTCCTGTGACAAAGCTATAGTCAAGAGGGGAATCTCTTATTCACTTTGATCTAGTGAAGTAGGTCCATTTTGTGCCAATACGGAGTAGTTTTTATTACCTGCAAAGTAAAACCAACTTAAACACTTATGTTTTGGATTTCGTTAGTAATAAGCAAAGCAAAATGATAAGGTAGGAAGTAAACACATATATATGTTTCTCATCTCATACGAATTGATCCATGAAGTAATGATGACTCAAGAATTTCAATAAACAGGATTTTGCTCATGATATGGGTAGGTGAAATTATCAGAAAGGCTCTACTTTTCTTATTCTTTCAATAAAGTGAGGACAACAGAGTTTTTGAAGATAGGGGCCAGGCTGAAAGGCTGCCTACGTTTCTCACGAAGGAGAAACTAGGCCCTACGTAGTTTGACATATTACAAAAGGATTGTTTTCATTTCATTACATCCACTAAAACCTCATTACATTAGGAAATTAAATACAAGGAAAACAAAACATGCTATATTTAAAGCTTGATTCTAGATATTGGAAAGCTTATCGATTTTTCCTAACCTTTTTCTGCATTATGGATGGTCCAGCACGAACTCCAATCGAATCTTTTCAATTCTTATCAAGTGCTCTAAATCAAAGTGAAAAGCACAACACTTCTCAATTTTGTGATCTTTGGCTATATTGTGATAATAAAAGATATCATCACCATTCCTCTATTTGGTAGATGTTTTCCTTTCCTTTCTCTCGACTGGATAGAGGATCTTTGCTTGGATCAACTTGTAGTACATGTCTTCATAGATATCATTAAAATTTATGAAGTACAAATGATGAACTTCAGAATCACTAGTAATAGACACTCATGATTCAAACCTACCACACTCCAACATGGTGTGAGGAACATATAAGTGAGAAATTTTAGCGTTGTTAATCAAATTACATATTTTGGCTTTCAACTTACGACACTCATCTGTGATATGTCATTTCTGGAAGAAATGGTAGGCACATCTCTTATTCTCATCTTTGGGATCACATTGAGGCCCTTGAGTCATAATTAGGCGCAAAGTTCCCATAGCCTGCAACATTTGGTAAATCTTTAAGACTTTTAAAAGTTTAGGATCTCTTATATAATTTTTTGCACTTACTCTAAGTGTGATTTATTCATCTCCTTTCCTGAACCTTGAAGGAAAGAATGTCTTGTCTGCGTCTTTTGACCATTCTTTTATTTTACTCATGAGTTCCTCGAGTGTCATTGGTATTTCCTCTTGTTCGAGGCCAGCATCTTCTGATTTTTCTGCTTTGTTTTCTCCTATCATCTTGTCAATCATCTCAGTATCTATTTCAAATCCCATGGCTTGTCATTTGATCTCCATAGCAAGGTCTCTTTTTGGTCTTTCCTTTTTTTTCCTCAATATTTGGTCAAACATAGCGATTTTGGCCTTGGTTAGGGAACTTTGCTCCTCCAATTTCCTAGCCATGGTAATGTCCTTCTCTTAGCCACTTTTTCGTTCTTTGCCTTTAGCGCATCGTCTATTTGGTATAACTCTACCAATTTCCTCTTGATTTGAGAAATTTCCCTACTGCTCTTTTCGGTCCTTTCTAAGTCCATAGTCAGCCTTCCTGAAAATGGTAGTAATAACTCTTTAGAAAATAATTGTGGACTTTTCTGAGAGGCTTGGGAGACTTGGAGTATATTTGGTCGGACTTTTGTTTAATGGGATATATTTCTACTTAGAGATGCTCTATGGAAAATGGGATTGGAACAATTCGCCTTTGATTTGAATCAACATAACACGTATAAGCATATAAATAATTATATCACACAAGCATGTTGTAATAAATGTGCATCCTAATTGGGTGACCTTTTTTAGCCAGGGGTTGGCCTAACATATTTGAAGGAAGTGTATGATTTTTAAACTAATCCATTATCCCTAAAAATCTCCATTTCCATATATGAGGGGAATAAATGCTTACAAAAGTTGCACAAAAGGGATACAATCTTTAGGAAATAGAAAATAACATGAGGAAAAAGCAATATCCTATGCTGGGGGTAGGAAATAGTAGTTCCTAGATGCTCTTCTATCGACCTTCACCCTCTTAGATTTGTCCACTTCTTATCATAGGAGACAACTGTTGATGACCATTCCGTATGTCTGTGCTCTAGATCATTAGTCTGGAAAACCATGCAACCGTTCAAATCGATCAACTTCTTTCCTAGCTCACTTCAATTTATCCCTTAATCCGTGTATGATCGAGGCATCCTTATACCAAATTAAGCAAAGTAAGTCTTCCCCCAACCCCCATAGGATAATGAATTTTATTAAACAAATATATATGGTTCATCTGTAATTGACTCCAGGTCAATAGACGTAGGGCAAGCCTTGTAATAGGCCTAATAACCCCTCAGGTATTGGATCATCCTAGGCTCATACCTAAAAGAGGGTTTTGGTTTCTCTCTATCCTAGGTTTCTAGAGTGGGTTTGGACACAGTTCCCAAGCGGACATCTTGGGTTTGGAAAAATGAACAACCTCCAACCGTCTAACATGCCGATAAACCGTCGTATTCCCAACACTTGATTTAGAATTGAAAAAAGGGGCCGGGACATCCATGAAACCCTAAAACATTTTACTAATCATCATCCATAATTATACCATGAAATTCCATAGTTAAATTTCGCAGAATTGAAACAATAAGCATGTAAATAGTTTAAATAGTTAGTCAAAAGATAGATTCAAACATTTTCTTAGAACCTAGTTAAATTCCCCAGTAGGGTCGCCCTTTCTGTTTTATCCCTTTTTAACTTGAAAGGTTGGAAAACATTGCTTTTGAATTTTTAATCTATTTCAAAACTATAAAGAAAATTTTGAAACAATCTAAGAAATTACAGAGCTGCTACTTAATTTATTTGAAATGAAATTAAGAAAACATTTAAGGAAAATCCCAAGTCTTAAAACAGAAAAAGACTTTGGCATTTTAAGAAAATCTCGGGTAAGAGGTTCTTTTTAACATTTTAGGAAAATTTTTAAGGCACCTAAAATATCCACTAACTTGCGATTATCCAGACTATTTGAAAACTACCTTTGACTAACTTTGAAAAAGAGAAGTTGATTTTGTTGAAAAGAAAATGAAAAAACAAACTTGTTTTCAAATAAATTTGATGACTTAGTAGGGAATTTAACTAGGTTCGAATAAATAAATAAATAGAAAGCAAACATAGAAAAGGGAAAGGGAGAAAATTAAATGATCTAGGATCTTAAGCCCAAATCTATAAACCCTGTTCTAATCTAAATATTGGGCTTTGTCCGATAACCTGTCCTAAAATATTTTTTCACACCTTTGGCCGAAGTTTCACTTCACCTGTATTAAAATAAAACTTTAGCTTTGAGGCCCAAATGAATGAATAAAGAAATAAAAAATAAATAAATAAAGCAAGAGTGAGATTGAGATTTTTTGAGTCTCTTAACGACTTCTTCAAATGGGTTTTGACCCATTTTTTCATCTTCCATCTTCTTGCATTTGTATGCCATGTAACCGACTTTAGATTTTCCTCTGTGGTTGACTCAATCAGATGGGCCTCATTAACCCATTATGAAATGCAAATGGAAAGAGTCCATTTGGACTCTAACGAGTTTCCATGCAAAACAAGAAAAATAAAGACTATTAATACATGATCAACGAAAGGAAAGAAAAGTAAAATTAACACATAGCCAACCAAGGGAAAGAAAAATTAAAATTAGTCAATACATGATCAACCAAAGAAAGAAGGAAAAAAGATGGAGAAGATTTATAAGAATAAAAGAAATGAGATATATCCAGGCAGTCAAGCAACACACTAAGTGATATCTTGATGTGAGTTTCTTGCACTTGAATGAAAGTAATATATTTGATATCAAATCATATCATTAATAAAAATATAGATGGCACATAAACACTCGGCAAACTTATTTGAAAGGTTTCGTGATAAAAATATTTTTTCTAGAAAAGAACTAGAATCTTTGTCTATTTCACGACAAACTCCAAAACAACAATTCAAATCTAAATCCTAGTGAAGACATAAGAGGAACAATAGTAAGACCATAACTCTTTTCTTAAAAAAATATAAAATGACAAAAAGGAAAGCGAGATGAAATCGTGAGCTAACCTACAATATGAAAGCATGCAACTGAGATTCAACAGTAATATAACACAACTAGGGGGGAAAAGAAACATCAGACTAGAATTTGAAAGAGCTAACAAATCAATTAAACAATACAAAAATCTACACCATAAATTTTTACCTAATAAAATATTAATCAAGACTCACAGTTTGAAGCTTAACATAGAAAGACAAAGTATCATCAAACTCAAAAGGCTATTTATACCAAAACAGTAAACCATAAAGCAAATTGCAGGAAAAGGTGTAGCTTGACAATGAACTAAAGAACCTAAAACCATGGTTACACCAAAGAAGACAACAATTCAAGACAAAAATAGTGAACCAACATCAAAACAATGAACCAAAAACCAAATTACAGAAATGAGGCATAACTTGACAATTAACTAAATACCTAAAACTTTAGTCAAATTATGATGATCAACAAATCAAGACAAAACAGTGAATCAATATTCAAGAAGTGAACCAGAAGACAAATTATAGGAAAAAAACATAACTTGACAATGAACGAAACCTAAAACCTTAGTTGAATCAAAATAGGTAAAAAATCAATCCAAAACTATAAATCAATGAAGTCAAAATTTCCTAGATAAAGCAAAAATTTGTGTTTTATAACGAATAAAATTTAGGCCAAAATAAATGTATGAAACTTGGGATAGGACCAATACTTTGGATAAATAGATGAGAACGGGCAGCACAAGAAAACATTTAATGAGTGAAAAGGATATAACCTAACTGTAGTATTATTCAAGAATGAAGGCTAATGACTATCCATGATATTGTAGCAACTTTTTACGAAAGGAAGAACAAGGCTATGAAATAGAAACAATGATAAAAATTGATACCTTTATCACAAAACCTATGACTTTTCATAGCCTCTATAGCAACAATTCCTACCAAATTATTTCTAGCATTTCTACAATGATAATGAGGATACAGCTAACATGCTAACAAATCGATGAGAACAAAATACCAAAACTAAAAAAAATCAAAGTATTACCTATTTTGGAGCAGCAAAATAGACTACGAGCTACCATCAGGATCTCGACCACCACTGAAAAGCTTTGTTGCATCTCTGAGGACTTTAACGACTTTCTCGAAAAAAATTTTAACTAAAAAAAACTTTTGCTTGATAGTTTTTCCACCTTTCAGACTTGCCTATTTTTTTCTCTCAAGTGACCCTTTTATAGGAAAATTTAAGGATTGGATTTTCATCCTCACCGGATGTGGGAACAACAACCTTAGGAGTAAATTTGTATTTTCTAAAGGGGAAATTCAAATTTAAAGTTGAGGATAGGGACGAGCTGTAAAGTTGTACAAAAATTGTACACGTTTGAAATGTTTTGATGTTGAGTTGTTGTGGTTGTACAATTCCTTATCGCTGGAATCATGGGTCAACTTTGAGTTAATGGGTTTCCGAGTTGAATGATGTTTCTATTGCAATTACTGACTGGTGAAATTGTTGTATTGCAAACGGGTTGGGTCTCTTTTTCCGTAGGGTTGAGACTGTTGAAGTTGGGTTGAAATTATCGTTGTTGGTATTGTCTATTCTACTGGCTATTTGTACACATAAGAGGAGAAGGAGAATTAGAAGTTGGGCCGATCAGAGTTGATATTAGGTCGTTGGTTGATTGGTGGGTTGGTGTTTGAAGTTTTGTGGAGTGGGTCAACTAATTTTTGGCAATCGACCCAATTTTAAAAGAAAAATAGGCCAAAAGATTATTATTATTATTATTATTATTATTATTATTATTTTCAGTTTTGGGGGGATTTTAGGGATTTGTACTATTCTATTTATGTTTTAGCCAAATTGAAAATCAGTTGGCCAATTCGATTGTAATTGTGGCCAATTTGATTTCGATTGTGGCTAAATCTAATAGATTGGCTAAATTAAATCAAAATTCAAAAATAACTAATACCTCATTTAATCCCGAGCTTCTTGATTTAATAAAATCAAACACATATTTATCTAAATAAATTATTTTTGAGCATAAATTATATTTAAATCAAGACTTTATCTTTTCAAATTAATTTTCAAGCTTGATCGTAAAAGTCTAATTTTGATAAAAATGTTCATTTAAGTAACAAAATTTATACAATTTTGCATACATAAATATGAAAATGTATAATCATCAATTAAATGATAAAATTAACCCAAATAAATATTTTAAAGTGCATTTATTTGGATGAAAAATATTTTACTTTATTAAAAATTGAAGAAACTCAGGGTTAAATTTAGTCGAGAGGGCAAAAATTAGGTGTCAACCTTGGTTCCTTTAGCTTTGACCACAGTTTATAGTTTTTGGCCGAATTATGGATGGTTACTTAGATGGAGTAGTATGCTTGAGTTGAATTCTGCATGGCGTCATTCTCAGTTAATGGGACTTCCTAGAGAGGATAAGTCGGTGGTGAGTAGTTATGCTTCAGACTCCTAGTTTCTATATTCAATGGTCATTCAGACTAGTTATAGAATCATCATAGATTTCAGACCTTGGTTAACTTTATTTGCGTACTCAGGTAGCATCGTATGACCTTATTATCATACTTTCTAGTTTGGATTTTTGGTGGATCAGCTTATGTTCTTTAAAGTTAGTATGACAGAATTACACAGATGGGACCCAAGTGACTTTCTTCATAGTTTGGAGTGCGTACCAAGTTTGGAAAGGCAAAAGGAAAGTTATATTTGTATTTTGGAATTGGTTGCATGACTCATTCCTTGGATTGCCTTTGACTTGGATAAATTTTCATTAGATTTAGCTTGTATCAGTGTGGTATCACTATGTCGTGGTTTGGATTTGCATGCATCAACCTTCTTTATTTCAGTTGGTAGTCAGTCGGTAGTTGAGGTTAAGTTTTAGTTATTTGAGAAGTAAGGGGAGGAAGTTAGTTGGAAAAGGGATATCTATAGAAAATTTCCTTGGAAGCATCATGTCTTCTTAGATGTTATCTGGCATCCTCGAAGCATGCGGGCCCAATACCTCATCCCTTCAAGCTTTCATAATTTTTTCTAGCCATTGACAGTCATGGATGAAAGTCTTTTTAGTAGTGGATATTGTAATGACCCTCCAGCTTATTTCCTCAATTTGCATGTAGTTTTAGTGTTTTGAACCTTCCCACAGCAGCTATAGATCATTTGTGACTTGCCGGAATTATTGGTTTGGTGATTGGATAGTTCATTTGGATTTTAGGCTCATTTTCTTATTTTTAGTAATTTTCTATTTATGATTAGGCCTCAGACCAAATATCCTAGTAGATGAGCTCGGTTACGAATTCTGATAGTTCCATCACCTTCAAATACTAATTTTAGGCTAGAGGGGCCCTTGGTTTAGGTCCTGAGGCTTCCAGACTCATTTTGGGCTAATGGGTAAATTATATGAAAAATGGAACTATAGGCATAGCCCCACTTTTAGTTGAATCAATCTCTAATAGAAGTTTTGATGGTTCCATTAAATTCAGTATGTCGAAGTTTGTATAGTAGAATATTTTATTTACATGCACGGGGTTTTGAACGAATCTAGAGCACCTGATCGAAGTCCATTTCTAGCTTAGCAAAATCTAGTGCATGGCACCTGATAGGACCGCTTAAGCACTTATTGGGCTTCTTTAGGCTAGGTGCGTTAGTGCCCATGGGCCACTTTAATGGCACTGGGCCATTAGTGGTGGTGCACTTTAGCATCCAATGGCCGCTAAAGCAGTGCCAGCTTTAGCACCATTGGGGCCGCTTTACAGGCACAAATATTTGGACCGCTTTAGCGGTCGTGGTGGCACTTTAACTGCAGGAGCTTGAGCGCCTAAGTGTCTGCTTTAGCGACACTTGTAGCCTTTAAATTCCCTCTTCACCACCTAATTTTCCGTCACTTCTTCCACCATTTTTACTCTAAGTTGAGAGCTCAAAGAGAGGAAAAAGTAGGCAATCATCCACATAAGTGAAGGTAAGCTAACCTAACTTTTCTTGGTCATTTCCCACTAATTTTCCCTTTAATTTCCTTCCAAATTCTTGGTAAGATTATTAGAAATTAGGTCTTAAATTCCTAAATTTTGAGGGTTGATCTGAGACCTGATTTGTGCTCTATTTATGTTCAATATTTAAGCGTACATTCCTTGTCCTTTAAGAGACCTTGTGACAGATTCAATTTTGGGTTTTGTTTGCAGACACTAATGGGCCCATTCTTGACTCAAATTTTGACCCGACATTTGAAATAGCAATATGGGTCTTGTTTTACTCCTAATGATATATAGATTACTATTTTGATAGCGTGATGGAATTTGTGTTATGGAGCTAATCTTATAATTTGTGGGCGATTCAAGGATTTGCGGTTCAGCATTGAAGTGGGATTCTATCTACTTTTCTTCTTGAGATGTTTTTTATATATTTTTCATGTTAGATAGGGGTGTTAGTATGTGATTGTGGGTAGAACCCCATGACTTTACCTAAATTATGAGTTTGGGGCCTAGAAGGGTATTTGACCCTTAAGTTGAAATACTTATTATACATCTAGAATCCTATTACCTTTTTCTTAAACAAAGCTATTTCGTAGTATGATTAAGATATTATTCTAATATTGGATGTGTTTTAGGTATTAGAAACATGATTAGTATGATTAGTCCTTTTGGACCTGTTTAGGCTATCTTAGAATCATAATTTAGGTGAAATTGACTTGATTGCATATGTTCTGGGTGGAATTTCTAACTTATGGCTAATATCTTATATAGAAGTTGATGTACATACCTTAGCCTACCTTAGGGTAGAAGCATGTCTAAAATAGATTTCAGGAATTAGAAGTGGGCCCCTCTAGCCTACCTTAGGCAAAGACTTGTGTTAGCCTTGTAGACTTATATTCGTATAATAGCTTGTTAAACATAGTTGATACTAATGAACTTATAGTATAAGGTTGTTATGTAGCTTGGTGAATTGTAATATTTTTCCCTGAATTTTGATGTTATGGTAATTTTGGATATAATATTAGGCCTAAAGTCATAATTATGATGGTATGGTTATGTCTGATATATTATTAGGCCTAAGGCCGCGATTATGATAATGGTTTGATTCTAGGAAGTGTTTTATCCTTGTAAAGGACTTGGACATAGTGTATAGATACATTGATGTTTATACCGTATTGTTTGGATACTGGTGATGTCATACATAGATTTGGTACATTCATGCTCACTTAGATAGCAAATAGTACTATTCCAACAAAAATATAGTTTTACTACTCTTTTTCTAAAATAGAATTTGTTCTCGCTTTTCAGTTTTAAAATGGATTTTCTCATAATGGGGATCGTACCATCTTAATAAATAACTTATGAGCCTTTGTGCCTTAAAATGATGTTTTAGATATTTGATCGATATATATTTTTGTCCACAAGTTTGCTACTTCTATTTATCTTGATATAAAGATATTTTGACCCTTTCTACACTTTTATGATGATTTAGTCCTGAAGTTTCCTCCCAGGTAATGGAGTTATGGACTTATAATCTTTTAGCCATAGTCTTAGCCTATGATTTTTATGTGTGTGTGTGTATATATATACATACATATATATAAAGTACTGGACAGAGTGGATTGATGATGACATTGATGATATGAATACCAATTCAAGTCGAGCAATTGAAAAAGAGATTGATTATTATAAAAAATCTTGGATCTAGACCAGGTTGGTGTATACGAATACTCTCGAAAGCCCTAGGGGCTCCTTTATTTGTGAGTTATCATATCAAAAAAGAGAGGTCGCCTTAGGTCCTGCCTTTGTGAGCCGCCAAGCTGGAGGTATAGACACTCAGATGCATTATGATACATGGATCTATTATGGTATTATGGATTCTCCTTACTTTCACTCATGCATGTGCATTACCTATCATTAGTATACGCCTACATGTATCAGCCTTATAGAGTATTGCATAGGTATAGATGATGAATATGACTTGTGGCATATACTATTTGGTACTCTTATCTATCATACTTATGAGGGATTGCATAGGTATGGGTCATGGTGTGTTGTTTGTTGATTGTGAATGAACCTTTTGGGCCTTGGACGGTGTTGGTCTATGAAAGGTCTAGGTAGGTATTGGTTGCCAAGGCTAGCTGGTTACGTTGCATTGTTATAGTCATTATTATGGTTAGTTTATGATAGGTTGATTATTGGACTAGTATTTAGATTTGAGGTATGATTCTGATTTCTTTACAGTTATTTTACTATGCATAGATATTCCTTGGTTAGGTTTCATGGACTTACACCCTAATATTTTGATTCACTTATTTATGATTGCTTTATTATTGTAATTATCTCATGTTTAGGCATATGGATTAGAGACCTTGATTATATTGGCACTAATTCCTACCTATAATTAGGAAGACGTAAGATACTAGTGTGATGACTTAAGTTTCACCTTGAGCTAGCCTTGTTTATTTATATGTATTCATAAATAGTAGCTATGGTATTATCGTATATCCCTCAATTCTTCCATTTACTCATGTTGTATATCCATTCATCGAACTTACATATTACTATGTATCTTTCTTTGGCTTTTTATTCGTATATTGGTCAGCGATATACAGAATGGTGTTTAAGTTCCTGATTCGGCTTTTTATTCGTATATTGGTCAGTGATATACAAAATGGTGTTTAAGTTCCTGAGCATGGATAGAATAGGATATTTTATCCTTATAGTCTCTTTAGCTTTACCATGTAGTTGTTTGATATTTGAGTGTAGTTTACATTCTTTCTTGCATGTTATGCATATTTGCATTATCATTGGAGTTCAGTCGGTAATTTACTACTGAGCATCACGTGTTTGGTATTCATACTACACTTCTGCAGCCTGCAGATCATAGTACCAGTTCTCGCCATTGTTGTATGCCTCGTGTGTATAGTTTGGAGATATATAATGAGATCGTAGAGTTTGGAGCATTTCTATTCTCTCTATTATGTACTAGACTAATCCTTATGTTGTATTTAGAGATGGGTTGTATTTTCATTTTATAGTCTTATTATATTAGCAACTTTTGTACAAATTTCACAAGGTTTTGGGACTACATTATGTATTTCAGTCTTTTACTATATTTACTTTGCATTCTTTATTCTTCTCTCTTAGTAGTCCATTACTAGTAGTTTCAGACTATGGGCTGGCTTACTTACTGGTGGGTTATAGTAGGTGCTATCATGACCTACGAAATTGAGTCGTGACATAAGCAGTGGTCACTTAAGAGGCCAAGTGACAACTTTTACTAACAAGAAAGGTCCTCGCCTAGAGTAATTAGCGAAGATCAAATGATTAAGTGAACATTGCATAAGAAATATATTGTCTGCTTTAGCGGAGGTTAGACTGAACATGAGTCACGTATGCGACCATATGCCGCCTATGTGGCGATCTCTAAATGATCAGATGGTCGTTTAAGAGGTAACCACAGTGAATTTATTTCACTATTCACCAACTTTTATCTCAATATTATCAAGCCCTAAGTTCATTAAATAATTAGAGTGTTATAGAGAGAGAGACAGAAAACGGAACCATTGGGGGTTCGGGTGTGTTAAGATTGTGTTAGAGCCATTTCCTTATCTTTGTTTTTGTAAGTTTTTGTCTAATTCTTGATTTAAATTCGCTGATGTAGTCTTAAATCCCTAGTTTCTTGATAGTTAGATTTTTATGTCATTTGAGCTCAAAATACACTCATTCTGAGGGTAAATGATCCTTGTACCTAAAGGAACGTGATGGTTATTTCAAAATTATGATTCAACAAGAAAGACCCACATGAGAATTTGACTCAATTTTGGACCCAAGCAATAAAATACAATATGGGTATCATTATTCTTGTATTAACGTGTAGACCCCTATTTTGATAGTATGGAATAGTATAGAGGCTTCTTGGAAGAAAAAATCTCCAATTTTTCTGACTTTACCGAGCATTCTTTAGTGCCTAGGTAGGCTAGGCTTACTTTTGTCATATATTAAGCTTTATTATGATATTGGTATAATTATGCTAGTATTGGGTTGAGAAATTATGACTTGATTGTATATTTAGCAAAATGTGGATTATTTAGCTGGTTAGTGAGGCATATTTTAGTGAATTTGACCTATCTATTTGTTCCTTGGGTTGAATTTCTATCTTAGGACTTAATGAGACTTATTTAGGACCTTGTAGTGGTACTTTGGAACACTAGACTAGCTTTAGGTGTATATTATCTTAGAATGGACTTTTGGGGTTAGAAGCAGACCTTGTCGACCCTCTTTTGGTAAAAATTATAATTAGCTCCTTGTAGAACTAAGAGGCCTTCTTCCATTAACCAGTTTAAATGCTTGAGTATTAGGATGGATTTAGCCAAATTTTCAACTTTTAACTAGACTTATACTTTGGATTTACTTTAACGACCGATTCGAGTTCGGTAATAGTTACTCAGTTATGGTGCTACTATTTTTGGTTTGATTCTGCTATTGATGGGTTACTTATGATGATTAAGGAACCAATTTGAGTATGGTTTTTATGATATGGTTGGATCCACGGTTGCGGTTTCGAGGTTTGCAAACTGTAGGATTATTATTATCAGTATTTCATTCTAGATTTCATTCGACGACCTTATGAAGGCTCGATTGGATTAGTTACTGTTATTTGCATCTTCTGTGCTTATAGGGTCCCAGTTTGGGTATAGTTAATTGCTTTTTATTTTTTATATTATTTACTTGGCTATTTATTCTCAGTATTTAGAGCATTATTCCAGGTTTTCCCTTTTTCATGACTTTAGTTTATTATCTCCAATCTTAGTGCTTTTATTATGATTTAGCTGAGTACTGAGTACCCATAATTTTTGTACTCATACTACACTTCTGGATCTTCTTTTGATGCATATATGAGTACTATCTTTCACCGTTGATGTCCGTGCTAGTGCTGGTCTGAGATCAGAGATAGGGTGTGCTTTCAGAGCCGTAGCTGACTTTTTCTCCTTCTTCTATTTTTTTATGGTAATTCTGTTTAAGACTATTGTATGGTTGATACTACTAGTACTCTAATTTTTCTCGCAAGAGGCTCTTGTACCGGCGTGTCTAGGTCATGGGATATTTTACTCTTTTTTTCATTTATCTCTAGTTGTGTAATCATTCTTATATTTTATTGCGTGTAGTATAATTACTTCTGCAATTACATGTCGTTCAAGGCTACAGTTTGAGTTACCTACTGGTGGTTTAAAGTAGGTGCTATCATGACTCATGAAATTGAGGCATGATAAAAATGGTGAAAGTTGATCAAATGAGGAATTTATTCTATTAAGGTGAACAATACCTCACGATCGTAAGGGCCAATGTTGTTGCAGACTAAATCCTTCATCATGATCATAGGAAGTGAGCCACATGGCTACAATGACGAACACAACTTGGTCCACTAGAATTACCCTTCGAGATCGCAATGCCCCACCATGTAATCATGAAGAAGGAAATTATTGAGGCCTGGAATTGAGATATGTAACCATGCGATCGTGATGAAAGGCATAATTTTATTAGATGACAGCTGAAGTCGCTATTGGAAATGATAAAAATTAGGGCACCCCAAGTCCTTGAGCTCTAGACCCTGTAGGAGATGAATAATTAAGTAAACCAAATTAGGGAAATAATATCAAAAATGCCAGTGACAACATTCATAACAATGACTCATTGTAAAACATAATGAGTCATTAGAAGGGACTCATTGTTACAACAGAAGGTTACCCAGGATTTCACTCCCTGACCATGAGTCTTCATCACGACTTGTGATATCAGATAATGACTCATGATGAGAGACCCATTGTCATAATAGTGAAGGACTAGATTGTTAATCCTCAAGTAATGACTCAAGTCCACGACTCGTGGTCAGACCTCAGAAGTCGTTACCCAAGTCGTGATAATTGCCTAATTTTTCCTGCACTTTTTAATAAGGGCCTTTTTGATATTTTCCACCTTTCACGCTCTTTCCCATTATTTAAAAACACTCAAAGGACTTCTTTGCCTTTAATTGTCAAGAGTAAACCTACTTTTTTCCTCTTTAACTCCCAAGGAAAAAAATACTAAGGTTTTACAAGGAATTCAACAATTAGGCTCAAGACTTTGAGTCCCTTCAATTTTGCCTATATTTTAGGCATGCCACTCATCCTTAATATAAATTGTACATTACTGGATTTATTTAATCATTATTTATGTGATTTAATAGATGTGTTTGAAATTGGGATGACAACTATTGGATGTGATACCTTGAATTGCTCTTTTCATGTTTTAAATGGATCATTCATGGCTTAAGTTATGATTTTGGAACTGAATGGGTGCATTGTATAAGGATTAGTATGGGGAATATAGGTTTTGCTATTTATTTTTATTGTGCTCAGGAGGTTAGGCTAAGGGGGTGGTCTTCGGCCCATGGTGGGCTTGAGATACCTATCACGACTAGGCCCTGGTTTGGGTCCTGACAAGCTTTGTATCAGAACATGATTCAGGGTCCCTGGGTATCTATAAATCCATGTCGAGTAGAGTCCCTTTTATGGGTGTTTATCGCACCACACTTATAAGGGGAGGATACAAGGCATTTTGCAATGTTTCCTTTTCTTATGATTTATTTTTAGCTATAGAGTCTAGTTATCTAGAACTTATCTAACTCCTGATTACTCACATTTCAAATCATACCTCCCCAAAGTAATGAGGTCCATAAAAACTCTGCTGGAACATCTACCCACTTGAGGAGAATGTGGAGGGGACTCTCCCTATTTATGGAGTGCAGACCCGGTCAAGGGTCCTTGCTCTTGACTGTACTACTCCATGTGTGGTTCTATCGGACTTACTAGTCCTCTTCAGGCTTCTTGAGTTGGTTATACTCATGCTCAGTCACCTCAAGGAGATATCTCTAATGTGGAGTTCTATCAGTCTAATCATATCTTTTCCCAACTGATGTTATCATATTTCTGTCAGCCTGATCATGTTACTTATGTTGTTAGTTCATCAGTTGTGACTCGGGTTGGCCATTTTATAAGGTTGAAACCCCGAACCTTTACAGTTTTTTATCATTGAGAAGGATCCTCAGGGGTTTACTGATAAGATAGAAAAGATTTTTATGGTAATGCATGCTATGGATTTAGAGGTTGTGGGGTTTTCTGTCTAGCAGTTGAAGGATATAGCTTACCAATTGTATGACGAGTGTGAATAAACAAGGGGTGATGATGCCGAGTCGGCAGTGTAAGATGAGTTTTCGGGTACCTTCCTTGATCACTGCTTTTCTCAAGAGTTGAGGTAGGCTAAGGTCGAAGAATTTGTGAAATTGAAGCAAGGTAAGATAAGTGTTAAGGAGTATGCACTGAAATTTCAGTAGTTGTCCTGTTGTTCTCTGGAGTTGGTATCTAATATAAGGTCCCAAATGAGGAAGTTTGCTTTTAGCTTGTCTCTTGACTTGGTGTTGGAATGAAAGGTTGTGATGTTTAATAATAATATAGACATCTCCAGGTTGGTGGTTTATATGCAGTAGGTAGAGGATGAGAAAAAGAAGCAGATAGAGATGGGAAAAAGGTAGAGCAAGAAGTTCAGATATGTAAAGAAGGGTATAGGTTAGTAAAATAGTGGGAGAGATGGTAGACAATGGACAAAGAATAAGAATTGGGGAATTTCTTATTCGATGACTAGTCTTTCTTATCTTAAACCTTCTAGTGATCATCTTTCCAGGCTAGTAGTGGTCCTAAGGCACAGGGTGCCTAGTCTTAAGTTAGCGGAGCTCAGTTATCCCCACCTAATCCTCTTTACTAATTTTGTGGACATCTTAATCGTGGGTATTGTGAGGAGGGAAGTACTTTTTGTTTCAATTGTGGTCCAATAGCTAAAGTTGCCACTGGAGCTAATAAGTTTTAAATCACCACATCTTTGGCTACTGTACCTAAGGGTGCCACTTCAAGTACCGACAGTAGTCGGAATTGCCTTTATGCACATGCTACTTATCAGGAATCTGAGGCATTACAAATTTTTGTCACTGGTATGTTTCAGCTCTTCTCCTATGATGTTTATTGTTTTCTTGATCGGGGTTCCACCCTATACTAGGTAACCCCTTAAGTGGTTGTACACTTTGGTTTTGGTCCTAAAAATATTTCCAACCATTTTTTTGTATCTATTCTGGTGGGTAATTCTACTGTAACAAGAAAAATTTATAGTGGTTATGCAGTGTCTTTTCATCATAAGGAGACATTGGTGGATCTGATAGAGTCGGACATGGAAGATTTTGATGTTATCTTGGGAATGGATTGGCTTCATTCATGCTATGCTTCTCTAGATTATAGGACCCAAAAGGTCATTTTCCATTTTCCTAATGAACCAGTGGTTGAATAGGAAGGAAGTTCCTTAGTACCGAAAGAGAGGTTTATTTCCTATCTTAGAGCCCAGAAAATAATTTCCAAACAATATCTATATCATCAAGTTCGAGTTAAGTGTTTTATCTCTTAGGGTCTCTCTTTACAATCTGTCCTTGTGGTTAATGAGTTTTCTAAAGTTTTTCTCGGTAATCTTCATGGGATTTCTCCATATAGAGAAATAGATTTTGGGATTAATCTTTTACCAAATACCATCCTATTTTCATTCCTCCTTATAGGATGGCTTCGACTGAATTAAAGGAGTTAAGGAGTAGTTTAAGGATCTTTTTGATAAGGGTTTCATTCATCCTAGCATTTCTCTATGAGGTTCTCATATGCTTTTCATACGAAAGAAGGATGGGTCCCTTCGAATATGTATAGACTATCGACAACTGAATAAGGTTATAGTAAAAAAAATAAGTGTCCTCTCCCTAGGAGAGATAATTTTTTTGATTAGCTTCAGGGTACTTGGTGTTTCTCTAAGATTGATATCTCTTAGGGCTATCACCAGTTAAAAGTTAGGGAGGTTGATATTCCCAAGACTGCTTTCCAAACCCAGTATGGGCATTATGAGTTTTTGGTTATATCATTTGGGTTGATTAATGCTCCACCTGCTTTCATGGATCTTATGAATCTAGTGTTATGTAGTTTCTAGATTTGTTTGTTATAGTCTTCACTGATGATATCGTGGTGTAGTCTAAGAGTAAAGGGGATCATGCTAATCACCTCCAAATTGAATTGCAAATTCTTAAGGACTAGAAATCGTATGCAAAATTTTCTAAGTGCAAATTTCGGTAAGTGTTGTGACCTTTTTTTGGGCATGTTATTTCTAATGAGGTGATCAAGGTGGATCTACAGAAAGTTGAGGCATTTAAAAAGTGGCCTGGACTCATGACTCCAATCGACATTAGGATCTTCTTAGGCTTGGCTGGGTATTATAGGAGATTTATAGAAAGTTTTGCATCTATTGTTGCTCCGCTTACAAGGTTGAACCAGAAAAATATTAGGTTTTTGTGGTTCGATGCTTATGAGGATAGTTTTGAGAACATGAAGGATAAGTTGACTTCTACTCTGATTTTAACCCTGGCCAAGGGTACTGATGGTTTGTGTGTTATTATTATGCATCCCATGTGGGATTGGGTTGTGTATTGATGCAGCATAGTAAGGTTGTGGCCTATGCTTCTAGGCAGCTTAAGGTTCATGAGAGGGATTATCCGGCTCACTATTTAGAGTTGGCAGTTATGGTTTTTTCTTTAAAAATTTGGTGCCATGACCATGGAAGCTTACAGTATGTATTTATCTAGAAAGAATTGAATCTTAGGCAGAAGCGGCAGCTCAAATTACTTACAAATTATGAGATGAGCCTTTACTACCATCTAGGTAAATCTAATGTTATTGTTGAAGCTCTTAGCAGGTTGTTTATTGGGAGCCTATCTCACATTGATGAGGATAAAAGAGGGTTGGTGAAGGATATTCACAGGTTATTTAACTAGGGAGTTCATCTTTTAGACTCTAAAGATGGGGGAGTGATTGTTCAAGAAATGGTTAAGTCATCTCTTGGTGTAGAGGTTGAGGAGAAACATGCTTTAGATCCATACTTATGTAGATTAAATATGATGTAAGTTAGCAAAAGGTTATGGCTTTCAATATTAGGGAAGATGGTGTCTTAAGGCATCATGGAAGATTGTGCATTCCTAATATTGATGCGCCACAGGAAAGGATTTTAACCAAAGCTTATGAGTCTAGATATACAGTTCACTTGGGTTTGACTAAGATATACCATGACTTAAAGAAAATCTACTAGTGGAATAATATGAAGAGGGATGTGGCGAATTTTGTTGTTAAGTGTGTGGTAGGTCAGCAAGTCAAGGAAGAGCATTTGAGGCCTCATGGCATGTCTTAAGAGATATAGTTGCCCATGTGGAAGTGGGAGATAATCAATATGGACATTTTTATGGGTCTTCTATAGTTTTACAATTAGTATGATTCTATTTGGGTTATTATGCATAGAATGACTAAGTCTGCTGACTTTTTGTCTGTGAGGACTAACTACTCAGGAGAGAATTATACTAAGTTGTTCATTCAAGAGATAGTTAAGTTGCATGGAGCACCGGTGTCAGTTATTTTAGACCAAGGTAGGCAGTTTTCTTTCCACTTCTGGCATTCATTTAAAAAACGTTTGGGTACTCAAGTGAACCTTAGCACTACTTTTCACCCTCAAATTGATGGACAAGTGAAGCATACTCATACTTTGGAAGATATGCTAAGGGGTTTTGTGATTGATTTTAAGGGTGGTAGGGTTGACCATTTGCCTCTTATTGAGTTTGATTACAACAACAATTATCATTCTAGCATTCAAATGGCTCTTTTTGAGGCTCTCTATGGTCGAAGGTGTAGGTTTCCTATTGGTGGTTTGAGGTAGGTGAGACTAGGTTTTTTACCCTAACTTGGTTCACCAAGCCACAGAGAAGGTAAAAGTGTTCAAGAAAAGACATAATACTAAAAGTAACTAAAAGTCTTATGCAGATGTGACGGGAATGGGGTTGGAGTTTGAGATGGGTGATTGGGTATTCTTGAAGGTTTCTCCTATGAAAGAAGTGATAAGATTTGGGAAAATAGAAAGCTCAGTCCCCGTTATGTTGGTTCATATTAGATTGTGAGGAAAATTCGGAATTCATTTATGAGTTAGATTTACCAATACGTTTGGATTTTATTCATTCTGTTTTCCATGTGTCTATGTTGAAAAAGTGTATGGGTGATCCTTCTTTGATGGTGACTGTTGAGGATATTGGTATCACAGATTTGTTGTCTTATAAGGAAGTCCTAGTTGAAATATTAGATAGTCAAGTTCGTAGATTGAGAACTAAAGATGTAGCTTCGGTAAAGATGCTTTGGAGAAATCAAAAGATGAAGAAAGCAACACGGGAATCTGAAGAAGATATGAAATCCAAATACCCATTCCTATTTTCAGTGGTGGATGAAAGTTCTTAGAGTATGAGTATTGTTTGCCTCTTGTCTCCTTTTTAATTTGTCATTGGACTCTAATTGCATTCTTTCTCTTATCGTGCTAAGGGTGCCCTAACTTTTCATTCGTCTACGAATAACAAAGGGGTGTAATGTGACATCCTAAGTCCTTGAGATCTATACCCTCCAAGAGATGAATAATTGATTTAACCAAATTATGGAAATAATTTTAAAACTACTAGTGAAAATGGTCCTAACAATGACTCATTGTCAAACATAACGAGTCGTTAGGGGGGACTCGTTGTCACAATAGAAGGTTACCCGGTAGTTCAGTCTCTAACCACAAGTCTTCTTCATGACATATGATGTTAGATAACATGCCGTGATGAGAGACGCATTGTCATAATAGTAAAGGACTAGATTGTTAACCCTCAAGTAACAACTCCAGGCCATGAGTCATTACCCAAGTCGTGACGATTGTTCCTAATTTTTCCTGCATGTTTTAATTAGGGTATTTTTGGTGTTTTCTTCCCTTCACACTCTTTCCCATGACTTAAAAATGCACAAAGGACCTCTTTGCCTTTAGTTATCAAGATTAACCTCACTCTTTTCCTCTTTATCTCCCAAGGCAAGGGATACTAGGGTTTTACAAAGAATTAAACAATTAAGCTCCAAACTTTGAGTTCCATTCAATTTCCTTTATATTTCAGGCATGTTGCTCATCCTTATCTTAAATTTTACATTGTGGCATTTATTTAATCATTATTCATATGATTTAATTGATAGGTTTGAAATTGGGTTGAGGGCTTTTAGTTGTTATTCCTTGTATTGCTTTTCTCATGTTTTAAATAGATCATTCACGTTTGAATTTATGATTTTTGGGACAGGATGGGTGCCTTGTATGCGGATTGGTATAGGGAACATGGGTTTCCCCAAATTGATGGCTTTTTGGATTTGTATTGGCATTAAACCCAACCCACTTTGTGAACTTAGTTACAAATATAAATATTCAAATATTTTAACTTATTTCTTGAAACCATTGGATTGCATTAAAGGATAAATGAAAAAAAAATGATTTTGAAAGGCCTTTAATGTTCTTGGTTTTGGATTTTAAATGGAACTTGGGAGTCTAGTGGTTACATAGATTGGTTTGGCATAATTATATGAGCTTGCAAGCATATTGGTATGATGATACTATGTTGGAAAATGCCATAATAAAGACTCATTCTCTAGTGGTTGGGTTTATGTGTAAATGTAATAACCCGATCGTTCCTTAAGACTAAGTTCATCTCCTGAGTGAATATGGGTGACTTCCAAAGTGATTGATGTTCAAACTGGCACTTCAACGCATCGCGGAGCCAGCCAAAATGTAAATTATCATTTTCTAGTGAGCCTTCACGATTTCACTATATCGCACCAAGGCTCAATTTTAGGGTTGTCAAATTCAAGTGCATCAATGCGATTTCTCTGCGTCGCAGTGACCTTCCAGGTCACGATCAAGGTGGCAAAAGTGACTTCACCGCGTCGCGTCACTGTGTAATTTCCCAATTGTCAAAATCCAGTGAAGGTCTGTGATTGTGGCGCGTTGCGCCAGGACCAAAACTCAGGCTCTAGATCTAGAATTTGCTCAAGGGTATTTTGCTTATTTTCCTGTTCCATTCCATCCAAAAGAAAGGCTAGGGTTTCTCTCTTCCATTTCCAAATCCAAATCTTCTCTAAGAAATTTAAGAAATCTTCCATATATTTCATCGAGTTGTTTAAGAATCGAGTTCTCCGAGTCAAAGGTATCAAGAAATTTAGCTCAAGGGTGCGAGAAAGAAGTTTATATCAAGTTTCTTCATCTCCAAAATCATAATCAAGGTATGTGGGGCTTGAATAGGAATATCCTTTCCTTCTTGTGCCCAAAGAATTGATTTTTACTATTGAAATTTCATGATTTTGCAAGCAGGTTTATATCCAAATTACTTTATCATTGATTTATGAGAATCGAGCTATTCAAGATTGATATACATGACCATTTCATTGTTTTATTTTGTAAATTGAGAATTTATGCTATGAATTGTATATTGCAACTATGAATTGACAATTTCCAGGAGAAAGATGACAAGAGTCATGATTTTAAGATTTTTCATGAGAAGTTGATTATTGAATATATATATATATATATATATATATCGATATGGAGCTTGAGTGTCAAGAATGAGTCCTATGATGTTTCCTTGAAGCTTTTGATATTTGAAATAATTTGATAAGCAAGCATACTTGATGTTGAGAAAGATTGTTTTGATTTTGAGTTGAGTTAGGAATCCACAGTTCTATATGATTTACAAATGAGATATATTTATGTTTTGGTATTTATGATAGACCCATGAGATGATATTAATTAAGGTGGAATTCCTAACGCGTTTTGAGCTGAGTTTGGAAGGAGTATTTAGCACCGAGAGGGAAATATGGTATTTCCCCAGAACTATGTGCCACCGTAGGATTGACATTGATAATTATGGGCCAGAGGTTGAGTATGAGCATGTGATCATGAAGATGAGGTTGTACTCCCTGGCAAGAGTATGACGCTCCTGCCAATGTGGGGTTCTCTCCTTAGGAGGGCAAAACGTTGGACTCCATGCGGCTCACATGGTTTATGTCGGTTATAAGAAACTCCCAAGTCCATAATTGTCTAAGTTGTTTGAGTTACCGAGTCACTCTACGTCATGAGTCAAAGAGTTTGAGTTAAGTCCAACGATTTATAAGATTTATGAAGCATGTGTTATTATTGATGATTTATGGAAATTATGTTTCAGTAAATTCAAGCAAAGAGAGTCATTATTGTCAGCATGCATGATTTTACTTTACATTTATGATATTATTTAAAAATGTTGCATACACCCCCACATACTCAGTACATTCCCAAGTACTGATTCCCATACTCTTCTGTGTTCCATATTTCCCCGTGATGTAGGTTCAGGTGCTCAGTCTCAGCAGCGACAGTGATCTCTGAGTACCTTCATCTACATTTCTGTAGTTGGTGAGTCCTCATGGTTTGATGACCTATGTCCCTGATTTTGTCTTTTTAATAGATGCTTGTTTCCTTTCAGATCAGTACGAGTCAGTTGGGGGATCTGTCCCAATGGCTCCTCAGTCTTACGTAGTAGAGGCTTTGTCAGACTAAAGTACCAGTATGTGTAAAATTTCAGTATTTTGATTGTACAGGACAGTATCTCTTCATATTCCAGCATGTTCATGGCATGATTATTCTTTCTTACTCTATCTTGATTTTCATCGCAGTGAGTTCTAAGAGTGATAACAGGCTTAGAGGGTTAGCTTGAGGCCACGTGTGGCCTTAAGCACCATGTGACATCTCGAGATAGGTTCTCGGGTGGTTATAGTAAACTGTTCTAATTTGGGCTTAAAGAGAATTGTGTAGCTCACCGTAAGGGTGTAGTCCTAGGGTGACCATCTCTAGAAACTATGTTTGGTAATGTGGGGGCTTACGTGACCATGTGCTTAGTGCATACTTTATAGTTTGGATGTCTATTGCCTTGGTGTATTTAGCCTTTTCTCAATTTTCTCGGTACGTGTGGCTAACACGCACTGGGGCCCTTTTGATAGATGTTGGGTGCCTTTAGTATGAAGCAAGATACACATTTCAGGCTAATGGTTTAAACTCTTATGTTCATGGACCTTGTCCTTACCTCGGTATCCTATGTTTGTATTTATAAATATTGTGCATATGGTTTTTTGACTGGTTTTGGTAAATGGCATTATTTTATCCCTTTCTTAAGTTTCATGCCAGTGCTCGCCTCACTGATCATCCTTGGATGCTACATGGTTTCATGATGTAGGGTCCAAAGGATTTTCTGTTACTCCTGTGCAGTGTTAGGTGGTGCGGTACAGTGAATGGGTTGTTGTGAAATGGTGAGCCTCCATCTTTCAAAAAGCCCTACCATTTCCTTGGGTTACTTTTCATATTTTGGGAATTGTGAATTCTCTCTGGTCATGGTCGGAGGTATGTCTTAACCTAGTTTGGTATTTCGATATTTCGAGGCTATTGTGGATATTGTTGGGGTGTTTTGGTCATTGTGTTTTCACTCTTAAAACTTGATTAGACTTATCTATCTTTATTATTATATATTTTGGATGGCTTCCATTATTTACTTATATTGTGCTCTAGAGGTTAGGCTAACGGGGAGGTCTCCATCCTAGTTCGGATCCTGACAAAAAACCTATTAACGAAATGTCGAGATTTATTTAGGACACCACAAAAATAAACCAATAATGCTGCTATGTTAATTTTGATGTTCCTGACTTAATGGAACCACCAAATTTATCAAAAAAATATCATTTTCAACAAGTTAATCCCTGGAACCCCTTTAAGGCTTATTTAACTAGCTTCTAGTCTTATAGGTCAAAACTCAATATAAAGGTTTAAAACCCGAACCAAATATTCTACTAACCCAAAATCGACATTCTAAATCTAATGGAACTAACATAATCACCATCTGATACGTGGATCACAAAATACTGAATGGGGATAAAGTAACAACTTTGAAGGCTTCTCAAAAGCACCAAATCACTCAAATCACTCTCAAATGCTTCGGGGAATGTGCTAATTATTTCCACAACTTATAAATAATATATAACAATTATAGGAAAGGGCAAAATGGTCAAAATATAGAAGAAGCTAAATATCACAACAAGAGTTGTTACATTATCCACCACTAAAATACAAGTTTGTCCTCAAACAAAAAAGTAAATAAAGTGCCTAAATCGGTAAGAATCTAGGACTATCTATTTTGCATTTTGCACTCAACCTCCCATAAAGCCTCTTTAATATGGCAATATATCCATTAGACCTTCATAGAATCCATATGCTTAGACCTCGACTTCCTAGTCTACCTATCTAGGATAGAAATAGGCTCCTCCTCGTAATACAAGTAATGATTTAATGCTACAAAAGCTCACCAAAGCATGTGTAAATTATCTGGATAGGCTCAATTCAATATAGAAGTATGAAAAATCGGATGGACAACTAATTGATACAGAGGTAAAGATATCCTATATGCCATATCCCCAAACTTCTAAAGAATCTCAAAAGGCTTAATAAATCTTGGACTATGCTTCCTTTCTGCCCAAATCCCATCACACCCTTCATGGGCGATACCTTCAACAAAACACACTTACTAAGCATGAATGCTACATAACAAACCCGTCAATTGGTATAATCTTTTGCATACTCTGGATAGCCACATGCCTCTACTGAATCAATTTAACTCGATCCATCGAGTTTCCCAATATGTTAATTCCCCAAAGCATAACCTCAAACAAATCAAACTATCGCACAGTGGATCTACACCTCCTTCCTTAAAAAGCCTCACAAGGCAAAATTTGAATGCTAGAATGGTAATTGTTGTGGTAGGAAAAAACTTTTAAGGGAAAACAATAGTCCCAATGACCACCAAAATCTGTAACACACGGTCGAAACATATTCTCTAACACTAAAATGGTCCAATTTGACTCGCCATCTATCTGAGGGTGAAAGGTTGTGCTCATATCAAACTGAGTACGCAACTCAGTTTAGATAGAAGTCTAAAAGTTTGAGGTAAACTAAGTACCCCTATTATATATAATGGTGATAGGCATACCATGCAACTGAACAATCTCTGAAATATAGATCTTGGCCTAATTCTCCGCATTATAGCTTACCTTCAGAGGTATAAATTGCATGGACTTAGTCAACCTATCCATGATCACTCAAATAGAATCAAACTTCCCTAAGGTGAGGGCTAGGACAACAACAAAATCAATAGTGATCCGATCCCATTTCCACTAGGGAATAGGAATCCTCTACATAGAACTACCTAGTTGTTGCTGCTCATAATTTACTTGATGCCAGTTGAGACCCTTGGCCATAAACTCAACTATAATTCTTAATGTCATACCGTCAATAGTGTCGCTTTAAGTCATGATACATTTTGTTCGTTCCTGGGTGAATAAAATACTTCAAACAATGAGGATCCTCAAAGATCAGTCAAATGCATCCACCAACTCTCGGTACACAAATATGATAAACAATCCTTAAAACATCATCAAGGTCTAACAATGTAGTCTTTATCTAACCATGCAATAGTTTATCTTGAATTACCTTCAACATCTCATTATCAAACTGATGTGCTCGAATCTCCTCCACCAATGATGATATAGCCTTAAGATGGCCAAAACATGGCCAGGTGTCAAAATAACAAGACTAACCAACTGGTTAGCTAAATGTTGATCATCTTAGGCTAAAGGCCACTCTCCTACCAAAAGATGATCCAAACTCTCCATACTCACCATCTTTTGGCTCAAGCCATTTGCTACAATATTAGCCCTGCCTAGATGTTAATGATTAGTAAGATCATAATTCTTGACCACGTCTAACCACCTATGTTGTTTCATACTAAGATATCGATGAGTAAAGAAATACTAAATTTTATGTTAATTGGAGAAAATATCAAAATTAACTCCATACAAGCAGTGTTGCCACAATTTCAATACAAACATAATCGTGGCTAGCTCAAAATCATGAGTAGGGTAGTTCTTATAAAGATTCAATTGTTTAGAAGAATAAGCAATCATCTTACCCTTCTGTATCAAAACACCACCCAAAAAACTCCAAAAACATCAAAAAAATAGTAAAACTTATGCCCTTCTCTGGCAAACTCAAAATAGGAGATGAATTCAATAACTCTTGAACTTTTGAAAGCTCTCGTCACAAGCATCCGACCACTACAAAAAAATTTTCCTCTGAGTCAATTTGGATAAAAAAAAGTGCTATAAAAGAGAAACTCTAAATCTCAATAGGAGAAGTAGGTCTAGCCCATTCAAGAATCATTATTGCCTTGGTTGTATCAACCAAAATACCATATTTTGGTCACTACATGACCAAATAAAGAAACAGAATTCAACTAAAACTTGCACTTGGGGAACTTGGCATATAACTTCTTATCCCTCTATCTTTGATATTTGATCCTCACATGTCTTACACTATCAGCCTCTTTCTTGGGATAAACCAAGATATCATCGATGAACATAATCCAAAATGACTCAAGATAAGGTTGGACTACATTGTTCATCAACTACAAAAATATTTTCTTGGAATTAGTCTGCCCAAAAGAGATAACCAAGAACTCATAATTTTCATACCACGTCTAAAAGATGTATTTTATAACATTAAAAGTACTAATCCACCAAAAATGATAACTGGATCTCAAGTTGATGTTACAAAATAGAGAAGCACCATGAATTTGATCAAGCAAATCATCAATACAAGGAAGAGGATACTTATTCTTAACAATCAGTTTGTTCAATTATATAGAGACAATCCATATGTACATGGATCTTTCTTCTTAACAAATAAGGCTGGAGCATCCAAATGAGACACACTTTGTCAAATAAAACCCTTATCCAAAAAGCCCTACAATTATTCCTTCAACACTCTATGGGGGTCATCCTATAAGGAAGAACAAAAATGCTCTTAGTGCTCAACTCAATATAAAGGGAAAAATCAATATCCCAATCTAGAGGTATACCAAGTAAGTCATAGGAAACACATCCATGAATTCTAACAACGCACACAAAATCTAAAAAGGTGATAAAGCAAGACTAGTACTATAAATATAGACCAAATAGGAAAGACATACATTTACAACCATGCAATGAGCACATAGAAAATATATAACATCCTTTGGAAATAAGTTAGAAGCACCCTTCTATTCTAACCTTAGAATAATATGAGTAGATAAAGTCATAGTCTTGGTAAAACAATTCAAAACTACATGATAGGGAACCAAGCAATCCATACCCAAGATAAGATCAATATCAACTATATCAAGGATAATAAATTCCACACAAGTCTCACACCTCAAAAAGGAAACAACACAAGATCAGTGCACCAGATCCACCACTAAAGAGTCACTTATAGGGTTAGACACACAAATAGGCATAGAAAGAGTCTCACATATAGCATCAAAACCAGTAGAAAATATGCAGTTAGATAAGATAACATAGACCCATGATCAAATAGTATAATAGCTGGATGATAGCAAACTAGGATGGTATATTTAATTATTATATTAAAGGCCTCTACCTCAAGTGTCCCCGCAAAAGTATATCTGGTATATTAAGAACCACATCTACTGCTTGAGTACCACCTTTAAGTACTGACACTATAGTTAGATTGAGCTAAAGTTGACAACCTTATTGAGAAGAACCAATCACTTATCAGAGACATTCTATTAATATGTGACCACGAATATCTCATACAAAATATCCTCTACTAGAAAGGTCACGGTAAGAGGCCTAGAAGAACCAGAACGCCACTTATAAATAGATGAACCTGAATGAGACCCTCAATCTACATGGCCTGATCTATGACCACTAAAAGTCCCAAAACTCACTAACCTACCATTTAAACTTTACAAGGATGCCTAAACTAGTCTACTATAATAACCATGAGATCCTCTACCTGAGAAATCCCTACCTTAAAATGTATAACCAATGAAATCACCATATTGCCATACCCTCTTAGAACTACCACTCTATATACCTGAGCAAATAGTCTTAATTATCTTGGCATGATAAATTATACTCAAAAAAAGAACCACCAAAAACCACTCATGGAGCCATCGCCAACTAGTAATGACTAGAAAAACCCTTTAAAAAATTTTTGATCATCTCAAACTCAATAGAGATGCTAGAAATGGCATATCAGGACAATGCATGAAAAAAAGACTCATGCTCAATAATAGTTATGCGACACTACTCTAAATGATCAAACTCAACTCTTTGCTGGTCCCTTAAGCTAAAAGACATAAATCACTCTAGAATAGCCTTAGAAAATTAGGCCAATGTCAACTGAGGGCAACCCACTAGTCTATAACTAATAAGAGATCTCTACCACTACCTATCCATATCAGTTAGTTTGGTAGGTAGTGTAAGAAAAACCATAGGACTAAAGCAAATATAGGTTATACACCCTTTCCTAGTAGTCAATAAAAAACTCATAAGTACTCTCACCAATAATCCCATCAAACTCAGGAGGATAATTTGATAAGTCTCTCAAACCTGTTTTACTCATTACTTAACATAACAGGACTTAGAGCTATATGTGGAACAACCAACCTAGTATGAAAAGCATCAACATAGAGGGCTATAATAGCAGTTGCTCACACCTTAGGATTTTGAAAACCATGTATAGTAGCCTACCCTGATGGCTTTACACAGTCTGAAGTCTGAGAACCAATCAATGTACCAATAAAATATCAGTCTAATAAATATTATGCAAAGGCCTAAAAGATATACCAATTGGTCCCCTAATTATTAGGTAACCATGAAACCCAAAGGGGACTGATTTGATCTCATATTCCCTTGTTGATATACCTCATCATGTGCTCAATCTTAGGCTTGAAAGAGGCTAATCTAGCTCTTTCTCTAGTAGAGTTGATCCTTGTTACTGACCTCTACCTCAGTCTATGACCCTTTCCTTACAACAGCCTCAGACAGCAAGTGCTAGGGCTGAACATTCCTAATAACACTAGATCTAGTCCTCACCATCTATGTAAACTAAATAGAATACAAGTTTAGAATGTTAGACATGAATAGCACACATAATATGGAATAAAATTAGAGATGTTTCTACTAAAAATATCACACAACCTCTCAAAGATAGATACAAACATCAACATATTAATTTGCGAACTCTATCTTGCCCATTTACTCACGAACCACTGAACCCGGATTTAATACCAATTTGTCACACCCCAAAAGTTGAGTTAATGATGGCACCTACCCTGTTCTATCTTTGGGTAAGTGTAATATCTGTGGTTTTTCTTAGCTTGAAAACCATCTCAAGGATGTTAGAACTTGCTTTGAAATAAGAATTCATTCTTATACATGTGGTATTTTCATAATTTTCACTACCTTTTATGTGGAAAATTGAATAAGCTTTCCATCAATATATAATTTGCCCAACTCCGACACCCGAGCGAAGAGTAGAGCCTTTTTAGTGAGACAGTGTTAGACCTGAGCCTTCAGCGCGTCACAGAGATAGCTCAAATCAAAATTGTTAATGTCCAGTGTTGCTCCGTGATACTGGCACATCGCGCCAAACTTCCAGGTCATAGACAAGGTGGAAACACGATAGCTCCGCATCACGCCATAGTGTGGTTTCCCATTTATCAATTTTCAGTGACACGGCACGATAACTCCGCATCGCACCAAGGGCCCAATTCGAGAAATTTTACTAAAAATTAAATTATGTATCCAGGGTTAAAAGGGTCAATTCTCCCCCCTCTTATAAGCTTCCAAACACAAAATTTAGCTCTTATTCATCTAAAATATTGATGTTTTTCTCAAATACTCTCAAGAACTCAAGCTAGGGCTTTCATAGAAGGTCCAATTTCAAGAATGTCTCACCATCAATCTTCATAAAATCATGGTCTAAGGTATGCATAGGGTTCATTCATGGACTCCTTTCATCCATGAAGTACAAGAATCTTTTTTAACTACTACTTATAGATTTTCTTCATGTTTTCATGCTTTGTATGTTCTCTTTTATGTTGATAAATAAGGAATTGATTTCTATTCCATGATTTGATGATAAATTCCATGTGGGTTGATTAGTATAGATAAAGATTTACGAAATCTCATGACTAAAACATTGTATGGTGGAATTAAAATTGAAGCATGATGTTTAATTATTGTATAATGTGCTTTACATGTACTATTCCTATAATATGTTTGATTAAATACCTAGATGAAGGAAAATTACCAAACTAGCATGATATTATGAAATCCCTATGTATGTACAAGTTTATGCCTATTACATATTTGATGAAAGGCTCCTATGAATGAGGTATGTATTATGATGTTAGTCAAGTCTTTAAGTAAATCATGCTATTTTAGTTTCCTTCTATCGAGCCCTGGGGGTACTTTTACCCAAAATATTAGCTGTGTACCTAGATCTATGTCATGTTTTCATGATACTCTCTATCAAAATATGAATTCTTAGACTTCAAATTGTCTTATGACTCAGAAAAAATCTTTATGATCTTATGAATCAATCAGCTGTCAGCTATCAGTAGTAAATCAACCACAGAAATTTAGTAATTCAGTCCATGCTCAGTTCGGTTTAGTAAATCATGTTCAGTGTCCATTCAGATGGAAGTAGGAATTAGCACCGAGTGAACCCAAGGATGTGGACCCACCTGTTATTTGAGGGGGTGATTCCTAGGAGCAATCCTTACATTCCAAAACTATGTATCCAGCATAGGTTGAGACATTGTAGCCTACTATATGAGGGTAGATAAGGTGGCTTAACTTGTTATGTGAGGGTTTCTACCATTCTTGCTAGAGTTACCTATTATATGAGGGTTACTCACATGTTATCCTTACCAGTGATGCAGTATTGACACCCTTCCAATTAGTGCATAGATTGGACCCTACCTCAACTATCATAGCACCTTTGGGGCATGTCAGTTAGATACTACTTCCCATAGATTTATGTTACAGAATCAGGACTGTCAAATATTGTCAATCAGCCTCAGTAATAGAACCCAAATAGTTCTTCAAATTTTAGGACTATTAGATACAGTCAACTCAGATATAGTACGGAACTCAGATAGTTCTATCAGATTCAGGACTGTCAGCTACAACTCTAAATCCTATCAAGTAGATAAAGCATACAGACAGTTATGACCCCCACCTATTGATGTGTGAGCTGATGCTAACACATTTGAGGCTTTTAACTGAGAATAATTACAAAGTCTTAAGAAAATTTTGTCATTTTTCAGTGTTTTATCTTTGATTTTGTAGTAGAAGCTAAGATGCTAGAGAACCAACAAGGATGGAAGCAAAAGAGTTGAAATCTGAAGCAAAAAAAGAGAAGTATGGCTGATGACATTCCTGATAAGTCGTTAGCCCTGTGATAAGTTATCAGCTTCATCGTCAGCCTTAGATAGAGAATGGACCTCAGCTGACAGTTGTGATGACATGATCATTGAGAATTTACTTGATAAAATTATCTTATGAAATTATGTGTACTTGAAAAACTTGGTACATTGTGTTGTATGCTGTGAGGTTATGTAAATATATTATTGATAATATATACGCCAGTATGGATAAGTATATGTTGGATTAGGTACCATGCCAGTACAGATATGTATATATTGGATCGGGTACCACGCCAGTACGGATATGTATATGTTGGATCGGGTACCATGCCGGTACGGTACATGAACATAGATTGTTCCTTGCAGGTCATGACTATTTGGGCAAAAATAAGTCCCGTAATATGCGTGTACATATTTGTGTTGATTTTGTGGATGTTTTTTACAGTATGGTTGATACTCTTGATAGTTATGTGACTTGTTTGTGAGCATTATTTGACCTGTTATTGCTGTATTTTTGATTTATTGAATATTTTTTCTATGACTATGCTTGTCTACTTGTTATTTGATTTATGTTGTGTACATGCTATTAAATTGAGTTGGCCTTTGATACCTACCAGTACATATTAGTTTGTACCGATACTACCCTATACTCTTCTTTTGTTGAGTGCAGAAAGTGTTCTAGAGGCTCAGACATTACCTCACCTATAGAGTTTGATAGTAGATCTTGATCAAAGGGTGAGCACTCCACCTCCAGGATGCCATGGGTTATCTTATTTGTTCTTTTCTATCTTTCAAGCAACAAAATATTCTTTATTTACTTTTTTTTGGATCTCTCTTCAGACATGATCTTTGTTAGTAGTTCTTATATGATAACTTTTGGGTCTTAAGGGTTTTAATTAGTAGTTTGTTTGACTTCTACATTAATAATGATTAGTCCTGGATTATTGTTATTATGTTGATTTATAATAATATCATCTTAATATTAATTGGTTGTTTAGTTAATGGTTCAATTTAGATGGTTCTCCTATAGAAATATTAGCATAGGTGCCACCTATGGCCTTTTGGGTCGTGACAAAGTTGGTATCAGAGCTAGGTTCATCGATCTTATCATACAAGAACATGTCTAGTAGAGTCTTGAGGAATGGTACAGAGATGTCTGTACTTTTCTTCAAAAGGCTATAGGATACTAGGAAAATTCAAATTCTTCATTATTATGTGCTATTACTTGATTTCAATTGGTATTTGCCAATTCTAATTGATATCTGACTTCTTTCATTCTTATTATCAAAGATGGTATAGTTTAGAGGTATGGTATAGAACTAGTTACCTTTGAGTTTCAAGGGGATTCCAAGATGTGGTGGAATGGTGGATTTTGTTAAGAAGGTGGAGGGTGTAAAGCAGGAAGGTTATTCCTAGGCAGTAGAAAAGAATACCTATGGAGAAGGTATTTTAGTGGTTCTTATCCTAGGGGTATTAGTATGTTATGGGTGTGTTGGAGTGAGTCACATTAGGAGTTTTTTTCCTAATTTGAGGCATTATGGTTAGTTGTCCTATAGCAGGCTCCTCGAGTTCTAGTTCCAATAGGTATAGGAGATGGTGGTAATGGTAGAGGTAATTCACGGAGTGGTTATGGTGGTCATTCGGTAGGTAGGAGTAGTAATCAACCTCATCGAGGTGGTTTTCAACTTAATAAAAATAATGTTCAAATTGGTGGTAGGGCCCATATCTATGCTTTTCCAAGAAGGCCCAAGGTAGAGGTATCAGATATTATTATTATATATACTATTCTTGTCTGTGATCGGATGGACACTATATTATTTAATCTTGGTTCATCTTTCTCATATATGTCTATCAATTTTTTTGTGGGTTTGGACATGGTGTATGATTTACTTGACTTTTTGATTCATGTGTCTACTCTTATTAGTGATTCTGTTGTTGTTGCTAGGATTTATTATTCTTTTGTTACTATGTTTATGGGGTATCAAACTTGGGCAGATTTTGTGATTCTAGACATAGTAGATTTTGATATAAATTTTGGGTATGAGTTGATTATCTCTGTATCATGCTTTACTGGACAGTCATGCAAAGACTGTGATTGTGGATATACCAATAATGGATAGACTTGAGTGAGAGGGTGATTATAGTCCTACTATAATGAAACTTATTTCCTTTCTGCATGGAAGGAGGGTAATTGAGAGAGGTTGTTTGGTCTTCCTAACACATCTTTGGGATACTTTCATAGAGGTCCCATCTATTGAGTTAGTTTCTGCGGTGTCTGAGTTCCAAGAGATTTTTCCCAAAGATTTGCCTTATATAGCACTAGATTGTGACATTGATTTCTGTATTGATCTATAGCTAAGTACTCATCCTATTTCTATTCCTTCTGATAGAATGGCTCTACTGAGTTGAGAAAGCTAAATTCTTAATTGTAGGATTTGTTTAGTAAGCGTTTTATCTGTCTGACTACCTCTCCATGGGGTACTTCTGTCTTGTTTATGAAGAATAAGGATGGCAGTTTTCATATGATTATAGACTATAGGCAGTTGAACAAGTTATATTCTGTAATAAGTATCCTTTGCCCCGTATCGATGATTTATTTGACCAGTTATAGGGTGCATCCATATTTTCTAAGATCGATTTGAGCTTCGGGTATCATCCGCTTAAGATTTATCCTGACAATATTCCTAGGACCACCTTTCGAACCCGGTATGGGCACTATGAGTTTCTTGTAATGTCTATTGGACTGACTAATGCCCCAACTGCTTTTATGAGTTTGATGAATGAGATATTTAAAACCCTAATAGAATTCTTTCATGATTCTTTTTATTGATGATATTTTGGCTTATTTTAAGAGTAAAAAGGAACATGAGAATCACTTAAGGATTGTTTTGGGTTTGTTAGAAGAGAAAAAACTTGATGCAAAGTTTTCTAAGTGTGGGTTCTGGTAGGCTTCTATCTACTTTTCTTCATAGAGGATGTGTGATATATATTGCATGTGGATATGGATGTTAGGATTGATTATGAGTAGGATAACTTGGCCTCGATTATTGATGTTTTGAGTTTAGATGTGGGCTTGGGACCCGTAAAATGGCATGTTTATACCCTTTTTGAATCCTATTTCTTTCTCTCTCTGTTTTAGATTATTTGTTGCACGGTTATGATGTTAACCTATGTTTGGGATATCATTTTAGTATTTGAAGCATGATTTGAATATTTGGCCTTTTTGGGCTAGTGTGTTAGTCTTTGAACCATAAGTTAAGTAGAGTTGACTTGAGTATCCTTGTTTCTAGTTGGAGTTGCTATCTTAGACTTGAATATGGGTTATTGGATATCTAAAATATGAACTATATCCCTTAGCCTAGTTTGGGACATAGTGTTCCTAATTATGAAAATTGTGGATTAAAAGTAGGATCGTTGGCCCAGTTAGGCCTAAAACTTGTGTTAAGTCTTATGGACTTAGTTGTGGATGTAAGACATAGATGAGGCTAGTAAAGCTTAGAATAAGGTAACTGCATACCTTGGTAACTTGTGTTGATGTTCCCATTTTGTGGCTTTTGAGTTATAGTTACTATACTTCTTGTGGAAGTGATATTGGGCATTTAGAGATGATACTCCTCCTAGATACGTTATGTGGCCTGTAGAGATTCTATTTTCTCTAAGACTTGATGATTGGCCTATAGAGATGCTATTTCCTCTTAGATATGCAAATTGGCCTAGAGAGGTGATATTTCTCCTAGTCATGATATATGACATACCGATATAAGATATATTATAGACAATTACATGTCTATCTATATTATGCCTCCAATATGTGAGATACCTCATATATGTGAGATGATTAGAGATATGCTATGGCTTATAAATATGATTATTGATATGAGTTTCGGATATGTATATGGGCCTAAGGCTATGATTATATTGTTGTGACTATTCCAGATAAATTAATGGGCCAAGGTATATGTTATGATAATAATTGAGGATTCGAGGAGTATTTATCAGAGTAAAGGATATGATTATAGTTATGAATCCATATATGCTTCTATACATATCTCTACGATATGGGATGGAGGAAGATGTGGTATGTTGCTTACAACTTTATTGATAGGATACTGGTAATAGCTAGGAATCTAATGTATTAGTTAATAAATCTTGGATAGTCGAAACATGGTAGCTAGTGATGGTTAATGCATGAATTATGGTGAGTTCGTGTCTCTCATAGGTGAAGGTTAGTTAGTATTAATGACTAAGTTTATGATGTCAATTAAACGATGAACAAGGAGTTGTGTGTTAATGAGGATAGATAATAAGAGATTTTGGTATTAAGAGGTGACTATTTAATAACTTTGAATTGTTGCTAAATGGTTAACTAATGAATAGTGAAGCAATGATTAGTTGGTAAACGATGGTTAGTAATGAATGGTGTCAGATAATAAAAGATGGTTAGGTGACAAGTAGTAATGTGATGTCTAGTAATGATTAACGGATATAGGATGATTAGTCGATAATAATGAATGGTGGATAAATGATGATTTTGGTCTAGTGATGAACCTTGACTAGATATTAGATGTTCTCTATTAAATAAATAGTGGTTAATTTTTACCCCGTAAATAAGGATTACGTAAAGGATAATGTTTAGGCTAATAACTACAGGTTATGTGATAACTAGAGAGCTAGTGATTCTATTGTAATAAGTGTTGGTTAGCTAATAAAGAGTATTTGGGAAGTATTGACTAGATAGATATTCAATGGTGATATGACTATCTTTTAAAAGTATTTTAGTGTATGTTATTCGGTAATGACTATTATGATGATATGTTGATACCTGGCAAGGTCGGAGGATACTATTGATGATGTGTTGATATTCGGGAAAGCCGTAGGTTGATTACAATGATGATGGTCCCGATGAGGACAATTATGATGATTTGTGATGTTGATTGTGTACTTTACATTCATTCCTATATGTGCATCGCCTATCACTAGTATGCGCCTATATTTATCAGCCGGTATAGGACAGTTGCATACATATGGGTGAAAAATATGCCTTGTGTTGATGTTTGCTGATTGAACCTTCCGAGTCTGGGGCATTGGGGATATGCATAGACTCAACTAGGTATTTGATTGTTCGTAAGTTGAGGACTAAGGAGATTGCATCTGTGAAGGTCCAGTGGAAGAATCGTCCTATTGAAGAGGCCACTTGGAAAACTGAAGCAGACATGCATAGCAAGTATCCATATCTTTTGTGGATTTAAGTAATTATTTAGTTTCCTTTCTTGTTGCTTGTTTGGCCGTTTGGGGATGAACGGTTGTTTAATTGGTATCTGATGTAATAACCCTCCCGGTCATTTTTGAAATTTTATTTTTTTTTATTTTATGTCTCCCTGTAGTCGTATGTGTGATTTACGACTTACGATGATGAGCCGTATCAATTCTTGAGTCTAGAAAGTTAAATTCGATAATAGTCAACCTTCGATCAAGACGACCTCGGATTAGTGTCATAGTATTTTTAATAAGTTTGAAATGAACTTTTAGGTCAATGTACATATCTGGTTTATTTTCTCGAGGTTCCAAATAAATTTTGATAATTATTCAGAAGTTTCAAAAATCTTATATAATTAGTGATTTAGTGGGTCAAAGTTATAATTTACTTATTTATGTAGCCAACATAAATAAATTAAGTGAAAAGGGTTTAATGATTAATAATATTAATACTATAAGAAAACTGGGGTTAGGGAGACATGGCAGTTAACATATTTTCTTCTTCCATTCACGGTTTTGAAGAGGTCGACATCTTCAAGTTAGAGTTAATTCCTAACAATTTATATTGATTAATTAGCACGGTAATGGCAAGGTAATACTTGTAATCAATGGGCAAAGGGTTGATTAGTATCATAATTAGGAAATTTCTTTGTGCATGCATTAAATAGTAGCGCTTCTACTTTTTCTTACTACAAACTAGACCTAATAAGGATAGAGTAATGATACAAATGTTGACTTTTTTTAATATTTAACTTATTTCCTTTTTTGTTATGTTCTGAGTTGTTAGGTATATGTTAGTAGATCAATTAGGGTAATGTAAACCCAATCCTTAATAATGACCAAAACCCATCAGTGATACTAATTCAATAGAATGACTAATATTCTGTAGGTATTAAGATGTGTTACAGCTAGTGTCGCTCGTAGAATTATCATGCCAATTTAGGATAATAATAAGGTAATAATTTGTTAGTGATTCAGATATAATGAGTAAATTGATGTTTTTAGATTCGTATTCTTATAGGGATTATATGTTGGAGCAGATGTTGATCATTCAAAGACTTTAAGGAAAGGTAAGACCCTTGCAAATTAGCTTGCACTTGGATTCTTCGGTTGAGATAGGTTACAATTTAATTGGAGTTTAGACTTGACTTAATTATGTGTCTGCTCCTAAATTGGATAGTTGTTGATTGGTATTCGAATATGCTTGAAATTATAGATGTTTGGATTGTTAATGTATGTTTAAATGATTATTGAAAATTTAGTTGAGAAAATTGTCTTATGACTTTAAGTGTAATTGTAAACTTGGTACATTGTGTTGTATTCTGTGAGGTTGTGTAAATTTAATATTGATAATATACACGCTGGTATGGATATGTATATGTTGGATTGGGTAACATGCCGGTACAGATATGTATATGTTGGATCGGATACCACACCTATAGGGATATGTATATATTGGATCAGGTATCACGATGATATGGATATGTATATGTTAGATCGAGTACCACACCGGTACGAATATGTATATGTTGGATCGGGTAACACGCCGGTACGAATATGTATATGTTGGATCGGGTACCACACTGGTATGGATATGTATATGTTGGATCGGGTACCACATCGGTACGATATGTATATGTTGGATCGGTTTCCACACTGGTACGGTACATGAACATAGATTGTTCTTTACCGGTCATGACTATTTGGGAAAAAATAAGTCCCATAGTATGTCTGTACATATTTGTGTTGATTTTGTTGATGTTTTACAGTATGGTTGATACTCTTATGGTTATGTGACTTGTTTGTGAGCACTATTTGACCTGTTATTGCTGTATTGTTGATTTATTGAATATTTGTTCTATGATGATGCCTGTCCACTTATTATTTGTCTTATGTTGTGTACATGCTATTAAATTGAGTTGGCCTCTGATAACTACCAGTACACAGTGGTTTGTACTGATACTACCCTGTACTCTTCTTTTGTTGAGTGTCGAAAGTGTTCTAGAGGCTCAGACATGACCTCACCTCTAGAGTTTGATAACAGATCTTGATCTACGGGTGAAAGGCTGCCATGGGTCATCTTATTTTTTCTTGTCCATCTTTCGGGCAATGAAATATTCTTTATCTACTTTATTTTTGGATATCTCTTTAGACATGATCTTTGTTAGTAGTTGTTGTGCGATGATTTTCAGGTCTTGGGGGTTTTAGTAAGTAGTTTGTTTAACTTCCACATTAATAATGATTAGTCCTGGATTATTGTCATTATGTTGGTTTATAATAATATGATCTTAATATTAATTGAGTGTTTGGGTAATGGCTCGATTTAGAAATTTATCCCACATGAAGAATAGTGTGGGTGCCACTCATGGCCTTTTGGGTCGTGATAGATCGATTCGGTAACTTGTCTGGAATTTGTTATTGGTGATGAAACTGTTAATGGCCTTTAATTGGTTTATTTTGTTTGGCTTGTTTATGCATTAGTGGTGTGGGAACCACTCTTGAGGTATTTACGAGTTAAGTAAAGCCCATAGTAAAAATATTGTTAGATAAAAATAAGAATGACTCTATATATTTTAAATTGGTATTACTGATATTAGGGTGTTTTGGATTAACATGAAGTGTTTGTTTAAAATGCCCCGTAGCATTCTTGAATTAATATCTAGTTTGGTGGTATGTTTAAGGATCTATTCATCAAAAAATTTCGAAGTGTTGAGATGACTTAGCCTTATTTTAAGCTCTTAAACTTTAATTATTTCAAGATCGGTTGTTTTGACCTTGAGAAGTGGGTTTCTAGGTTGATTCATGTTCAGGTGTGTGTAGGGGTTATTCCAGGAAAGTTTCAGATTTTTCGGACATTATTTGAGATACATTTGGGTGAGCAAAACAGTGGCCCAATGCGATGTCGACGCGCTGCATCGTTAATCGTGTTTGCCAAACTAGTGGCTCGATGCAATATCGATGCGTTGCATCGCAAATCACGTCGGATGCCCAGTTCACGATTTTTATTTCATTGTTTTGGGGAGGGTATTTTAGTCATTTCCCTTGTCATATCCCAGCCATAGCACTAAATGAAAACGTCCTTAGGGCATATTATGCCCAAAACCACTTAAAATCCTTCAACACAAAGCCCTAATTTCCCTTCCAGAGATCAATAATTCATCTTCTTAGTCAAGATCTTCAAGAAAAGAATTAGGGCTAGGGTACCACTCTTCGAACACATTAATCTTAAGGTATGTGGGACTACTCTAAAAACTCCTTGGGCATAAGTTTAAATGTTTTATCAAGATTAAAGATCTCCAATTATGTTTTATAATGAAGTATTCAACATTGTTTTAGAAAAGTATGCATCATGGGATTGTTTTGATGAAATTACATGTTGTCTTGAATCACTTTTCATGGAAATTGAATTATAACCATATATATATGATTTCATATATTTTGAAAGATTGATTGAGAGCATGAGTATGAATTCCCTCTCTTGTTGCAAATTAAAGTTTATACTTTTATTGTGAATTATTTGAAATGCATTTATTAAGATTCGAAAGTGATCTTCTAAATATCATGGTGTTTGACATGGTTTATAGATGATGAGAGCGAGTTTCTTGTTATAACTATATTCTTGCTTTAAAGGGAAAGAATTACATGTGATTGAATAAATTAACTTGACCACCACATGTTTTGAATCTTGCAAAGAGATGATAAATGCCTAAGTTTTCTTGAGATTTCAAAGTGATGACTCTATCGTGATGTTATGCATCTTGGGTGGTCATGTGCATGTTTTGAATATGATGGGCTGTGAATTTGATATAATATTGACTTGCAAGTCAGGTTATGACGATATCCGGAAGTGACATGCCCTTAATAAACTAAGTATTGAACATTTTGAAAGTATGAAGCATGACTTTTGAAGGAATAAAATTTGGGCTTAAGAGAGCTAATTGGTTACCCGAAGAAGGCGTTTGAGTGTAAGGGCTCGTCGTTGGAAACCATAGTTGCCAATATGGGTATTATCCTATAAGGGGAATAATTTGGACATCATGTAAGGGTGATGCCATGGTATACTTGTAAGGGGGTATACTATTTTATAAAAACTCCAATTCTTGCGGTACACTTGGATTTGAGGCTTGGCCACCGAGTCAAGGGCGAATTCCATATAGCCCATGAAATTGCAGAATGCAGGGTGTACCAATTAGCTCAAAAGAGTAACAAAGTGTTGAGTCATGATTGTAAGAAAGTTTTTGAAACTCTAAATTATGCCCATATGTTTTATTCATCTATTTTATATAAATACATGTTATTTTAAGTTGTTTCACATACCAGTACATCTGTATTGACCCCCTATATTCCAGGGTCTGAGGCTCAGTCCAGGGGTTCGCTAGACTTTAATAGACAGAAGTGTGCGGTTTGTGAGCCTCCCTTATTTTGGAAGGCTTATTTTTATAACATTGTTGTTTCATTATGGTTTGGTCCAACTGGGGGCTTTGTCCTTGCTTAAGACAAAATTACTGGTTATGTTGTAATAGAAATTCCGCAGACTGATGTTAGATGTTGGTAGAAGTTATGAAAAGTCCAGTTGAATTATCCTTTTTAATTATGACGTGTGGCCATGATTCCATATCAGAATGTATTTTCTGCATTTTCATTTATAGTATGTGAACATGTGTATGATGTCCAGGAAGTGAAGAGCGCTCGGGCCTTCGTGGTTCAGGAAGCTCGTCGCGGCCTAGGTCTCATCTTGAGTCATGACAAACTTGGAATCAAATCACGATTCATGGTCCCAGGGTGTCTGCGAAATTGTGTCAGTTAGAGTCCTATAGAATCAATGATTTCTTGTGTTACAGATAGTTAGCATGCCTCCCCATAGAATCAATGAACAACATGCTCAGGCTAAGGATATCCGTCCCACTCATAGGATGTGGACCCACAACAGAGCCCACACCCCACAGTTTGTTTCTACTTTGGGAGCCTCTCTGGTTCTAACCAGTACCTCGGGCTTCGCAGACCAATTTTAACCAAGCCACCCTAGAGATAGGTTTTGAATATTGAGTTCAGGCAGTTCATCCATATGATTGCATAACTAGTAGCCTCTCAGACTCATCAGTCTGATGATTTAGGGTCTGTATCTTATTCGTCTGAGAATACCCAAGTTGGTTAGTTCATGAGACTAAACCCCCATTTGTCCTGGCTCAACATTTGATGAGGACCCCCAAGGGTTCATTATTGAGTTAGAAAATATTTTTAGAGTGATACATGGAATAAGGGTGAAGGTGTGGAGATGACATCCTATCAGCTGAAGGACGTGGCAAATCAATGGTACAATGAGTGAGAGAATTCAAAGGGTGGTGATGCTGAGCCTTTTGTGTGGGGAAACTTTGTGGAATCTTTCCTGGAATGATCCTTTCCCTTAGAATTGATGGAGTCCAAAGCTGAAGAGTTCATAAATTTGAAATAGGGGAAGATGAGTGTACAGGAGTACACTATGAAATTCAACCAGTTATCTCGTTATTCTTTGAAATTGACAGATAACATGAGGGCCCTTATGAGGAAGTATGCATCCAGTATCTGAGATGATTTAGTGTTGGAGTGCAAAGAGGCAATTCTGAATAGAGATATAAATTTCTCTAGGCTATCTATTCATTTGCAATAGGTGGAGGATCAGAAGAAAAGGGTGGCAAAAACAAGGGGGAAAGACAGACAGGCCAAGAGGTCCAGATCTACAAATCAGAACAACAGTCAACATTAGGGTGGAAGTAATTAGGGTAACAGAGAGGTACAAAAAAAGTTTTAGAGTAATGTCTAATCTTCAGCTAGTGCCCCCGTGCTCAGACCTTCAGTTAATCGGCAGTTCCAGAATTTTCAGCCTAACAGTGGATCTAAAATGCAGGGCACCCAGTCACAAGGGAATATGGCTCAGTCATATCTGCAGTATCCTCATTGCATATTTGGGGGAAGAACCATCTAGGAATTTGTATCTATGGTGAATGCGTGTGTTATAGTTGTGGTCAGATGAGTCACTTCAAGAGGGATTGCTCGATAGTGAGAGTCAATGTTGGGGGTACTAAGTCCTAAGTTTACTCCTTGGAGCCACCACCACAGCCCAAGGGTACTACTACTACTACTGAGGGCGATCACAATAGATTGTATGCCTTGTTTAATTGCCAAGAGGCAGATGCTTCACCAAATGTAGTAAAGAGTACGTTACAAATTTTTTCCCATGATATGTACGTGTTACTTGATCCCAGGTCTGCCTTGTCTTATGTGATCCTATTTGTGGCAGTCAGTTTTGTTTTTGAACCTAAAAATATTGCAGAACCTTTCTCTATTTCTACCCTTGTTAGTGAGTCCATTATGGCTTGGAGGGTGTATAAAAATTGTGTGGTGTCTATCTGTAATCGTGATATTGTAGCGGACCTTGTAGATCTTGATATGGTTGGTTTTGATACCATTTTAGGGATAGATTAGCTCCATTCATGCTATGCCACACTAGGCTATTGAACCAGAAAGGTCACTTTCTCTTTTCCAAATGAACCAGTAGTGGAGTGGGACATGTATTCTTTATCACAAAAAGGGAAATTCATCTCCTAACTCAGAGCCCGCAAACTTTTATCTAAGGGATATTTGTATCATTTGATTCAGATAAAAGATACTAATACTAAAAGTCCTTCTCTCCGATTTGTTCCTGTAGTTAACAAATTTTTAGAAGTTTTTCCTGATGATCTTCTAGGGATACCCCCTGATAGGGAGAAAGATTTTGAAATTGACTAATTGCCAGACACTTATCTTATATCTATCCCACCATACAGAATGGCTCCTACAGAATTGAAAGAGTTGAAAAAATAGTTAAAAGATCTTCTTGACAAGAGTATTATTGTCTTAGTGTTTGTCCCTAGGGTGCACCTGTACTCTCCGTGCGTAAGAAAGATGGTTCCCTCTATATGTGTATAGACTACCGTCAACTGAATAAGGTAGCTGTTAAGAAGAAATACCCTCTTCTTAGAATTGATGATCTCTTTGATCAACTTTAGGGTGCTAAGTGTTTCTCAAAGATAAACCTTTGTTTAGGGTATCATCAGCTGAAGGTTAGGGAGGCTGATATTCCTAAAACAGCCTTTCAAACTCGATATGGCCATTATGAATTCTTATTCATGTCCTTCGGATTGACTAACGCCCCTGCAGCTTTCATGAACCTAATAAATAGGGTGTTTTGTTAGTTTCTAGATCTATTTGTCATAGTTTTCATTGATGAAATCTTGATTTATTCTAAGAGTGAGGAGGATCATGCCAACCACCTCCGAATTATTCTTCAGACCCTCAAAGATCATTGATTGTACGTAAAATTTTCTAAGTATGAATTCTATCTTAATTTTATTACTTTCTTGGGGCATATTATGACTAGTGAGGTAATTAAGGTTGAACCCCAAAAGATTGATGTAGTGATAAAATGCCTAGACCCATGACTCTAATGAATATCTAGAGCTTCTTGGGTTTGGCAGGGTATTACCGGCGGTTCATAGAAAGTTTTTCTTCCATAGCTGCTCCACTTACTAGGTTGACACATAAAAAGGTAAACTTTTTATGGTCTAATTCCTGTGAAAATAGTTTTGAGAAATTGAAAGACAAGTTGACTACTGCACCTGTTTTGACCCTTACTGAGGGTATAGAGGGTTTTGTTGTGTACTATGATGCATCCCGGGTGGGACTTGGGTGCGTACTTATGCAATATGACAAGGTAGTAGCTTATGCGTCTAGGCATTTGAAGGTGCATGAGCGAAATTACCCCACCTATGACTTGGAGTTAGCGGCTATGGTGTTTACATTTAAAATTTAGTGGCATTATTTTTATGGGATATATGTAGATATATTTACTAACCATAAAAGTTTACAGTATGTTTTCTCGCAGAAAGAGCTAAATCTCAGGCAGAGGCGTTGGTTGGAACTATTGAAGGATTATGACATAAGCCTGCACTATCATCCGGGCAAGGCAAATATGGTGGTCGACACCCTTAGTAGGCTGTCAATGGACAGTCTTTCTCATGTTGAGGAACCAAAAAGGGAAATGGTGAAGGATATTCACCGACTAGTAAATCTAGGGGTCCAACTTCTGTATTCCTAAGATGGAGAATTAATTGTGCATAAGATAGCTAGATCTTCCCTATGTGCTGAAGTTAAGGAGAAGCAGGACGAAGACCCCATTTTGATGCAAATTAAGAAAGATGTAGGTCAACAAAAGGTGATATCTTTTGAATTTGAGGTGATTGGATTTTGAGGTATTAGGGTAGGGTATACATTCCTAACATGGATGGTTTGCGAGAAAGGATCCTCAATGAAGCTCACACTTTGAGGTATGTTATTCACCCAGCCTCTACTAAGATGTATCATGACCTTAAGGAAATATATCGGTTGAACACTATGAAACATGATGTTGCTAATTTTATTTCTAAGTGTTTAAACTGTCAACAAGTCAAGGTGGAATATTTGAGATGGGGTGGTACTTCTAAAGAGATATCCTTGCCTTTGGGAAAGTGGGAGATGATCAATATGGATTTCCTCACGGTGCTTCCAAAGTCCCAGAGTCAATATGACTCCATTTGGGTGATTATAGACCGGATGACCAAGTCAGCTCATTTTTTGCCGGTAAGGACTAACTATTCAGGAGATGATTATGCCAAGCTATATATTGGGGAAATAGTTTGCTTGCATGGGACACCAATATCCATTATATCTGAGTGAGGTATGCAATTTCTTTATAGTTTTGGCGATCTTTTCATAGGGTTTAGGTACCCAAGTGAATCTGAGTATTGCATTCCACCTTCAAACCGATGGACAAGCCGAATGCACTATTCAAACCCTTGAGGATATGTTGAAGGCCTATGTAATTGACTTCAAAGGTAGTTGGGTAGATCATTTGCCATTAATAGAGTTTGCCTGCAACAATAGCTACCATGCCAGTATTAAGATGGCTCCATTTGAAGCACTTTATGAAAGGATATATAGATCACAAATTGGGTGGTATGAAGTGGGTGATACCCAATTTTTTGGGCCTAATCTTGTGCATCAATCTATGGAGAAGGTGAATATTATTAGAGAGTGACTTAAGACAGCTCAGAGTTAGTAGAAATCCTATACCGATGTTAGGAAAAAAGAGCTAGAGTTTGAGGTTGGTAATTAGGTGTTTCTCAGCGTCTCCCCTATAGAGGGGGTCATGCATTTCAAAAAGAAGGGAAAGCTTAGTCCTCATTATATAGGACCATACCAGATTATGAGAAGGATAGGTGGGGTTGCATATGAGTTAGATTTGTCTGCAAGCCTGGCTTTCTCTCATCTAGTATTCCATGTGTCCATGATGAAGAAGTGCATTGGGGGATCATTCCCTAGTGTTGCCTATAGAGGAGATCAAGGTGGCAAACTCTTTGTCGTATGAGGAAGAGCCTATTTCTATTTCATATCACCAAATTTGGAAGCTAAGGGGTAAGGAGATTGTTTCGGTTAAGGTGTTATGGAAGAATCAAAAGGTAGAAAAGGCTACTTGGGAGTCAAAAGATGTTATACTGGCTAGATACCCAAACTTCTTTGAAATTGTGGATCACGACTCAGGAGGTATAAGCCATTCACTATTTTCTTTATCTCTTCCTTAGCATGCTTAAAGTTGTTCTTATTTGTGCTCCAAGCTATCATTCAGGGATGAATAATCCCAAGGGGGGATAATGTAATGCCCCTTAGCATTCTTTAATTAATATCTAGTTTGGTGGTATGTTGAAGGAGCTATTCATCAAAAGTTTTCTAAGTTTTGAGATGAGTTAGCCTGATTTTAAGTTCTTAAAATTTAATGATTTCTAGATTGGTCATTTTGATCTTGAGACGTGGGTTTTTAGGTTGATTCATGTTTAGGAGTGTGTAGGGGTTATTCCGAGAAAGTTTTTGATTTTTCAGAAAACATTTGAGATATTTTTGGATGAGCAAAATAGTGGCCCAACGCGATGTCGACCCATCGTGTTGGTAATCATGTTGGCCAAACCAGTGGCTCGACACAATCTCGACATTTCGCATCGCTAATCACGTCAGATGCCTAGTTCGCGAGTTTTTATTCTCAATTTTGGGAGGGTATTTTAGTCTTTTCCCTCATTATATCCCAGCCATAACACAAAATTAAAATGTCCTTAGGGCATATTATGCCCAAAACCACTTAAAATCCTTCAAGACAAAGCCCTAATTTCCCTTATAGAGATCAATAATTTATCTTCTTAGTTAAGATCTTCAATAAAAAAATTAGGGCTAGGGTACCACTCTTCGAACACGTTAATCTTAAGGTATGTGGGACTACTCTAAAAACTCCTTGGGCATAAGTTTAAATGTTTTATCTAGATTAAAGATCCCCAATTATGTTTTATAATGAAGTATTCAACATTGTTTTAGAAAAGTATGCATCATGGGATTGTTTTGATGAAATTACATGTTGTCTTGAATAACTTTTCATGGAAATTGAATTATAACCATATATATTTGATTTCATATATTTTGTAAGATTGATTGAGAGCATGAGTATGAATTCCCTCTCTTGTTGCAAATTAAAGTTTATACTTTTATTGTGAATGATTTGAAATGAATTTATTAAGATTTGAAAGTGATCTTCTAAATATCATGGTGTTTGGCATGGTTTATAGATGATGAGAGGGAGTTTCTTGTTATAACTACATTCTTGCTTTAAAGGAAAAGAATTGCATGTGATTGAATAAATTAACTTGACCACCACATGTTTTGAATTTTGCAAAGAGATGATAAATGCCTAAGTTTTCTTAAGATTTCAAAGTTATGACTCTATTGTGATGTTATGAATCTTGGGTGGTCATGTGCATGTTTTGTATATGATGGGCTTTGAATTTGATATAATATTGACTTGCTAGTCAGGGTATGACGATACCCGGAAGTGACATACCCTTAATAAAGTATTGAACATTTTAAAAGTACGAAGCATGATTTTTGAAGGACTAAAATTTGGGCCTAAGAGAGCTAATTGGTTACCCGATGAAGGCATTTGACCGTAAGGTCTCATTACTAGAAATCGTAGTTGCCGATATGGATATTATCCTGTAAAGGGGATAATGTGGACTTCATGTAAGGGTGATGCCACGGTAAACTTTTAAGGGGGTATACTACTTTATTAAAGCTCCAATTATTGTGGGACACTTGGATTTGAGGCTTGGCCACCGAGTCAAGGGCGGATTCCATATATGAAAGGCTCTCATCTATTTTATATAAAAACATCTTATTTTGAGTTGTTTCACATACTAGTACATCTGTATTGACCCCCTATATTCTAGGGTCTGAGGCTCAGTCCAGGGGTTCGCTAGACTTTAATAGATAGAAGTAAGTGGTTGGTGAGCCTCCCTTAATTCGGAAGTCTTATTTTTATAACATTGTTGTTTCATTAACGTTTGGTTTGACTGGGGGATTTTTCCCAGCTTAAGATAAAATTATTGTTTTTGATATAATAGAGATTTCGCAGACTGATGTTAGATGTTGGTAGAAGTTATGAAAAGTCCAATTGAATTATCTTTTTGAATTATGACGTGTGACTTGATTCCGTATCAGAATGTATTTTCTGCATTTTTCATTTATAGTATGTGAACATGTGTATGATGTCTAGAAAGTGAAGGGCGTTTGGGCCTTTGTGGTTCGGGATGCTCGTTGCGGCCATGGTCTCATCTCGGGTCGTGACAAACTTGGTATCAAAGCACGATTCATTGTCCTAGGGTGTCTGCAAAATAGCGTCGGGTAGAGTCCTATAGAATCAATGATTTCTTTTGTTATAGAAAGTTACCATGCCTCTCCGTAGAATTAATGAACAACACGCTCAGGCTGAGAAAGTCTGCCCCACTCATGGGATGCAGACCCACAACAGAGCCCTAGTGTTTCTTCCTACTCCAGGAGCCTCTTCGATTCCAACCAGTCTACCTCGGGCTCTGTGGATCAATTTTAATGGTACCCAGCCACCCCAGAGAGAGGTTTTAAATGCTGAGTTCAGGCAGTCCATCCATCTGATTGCACAACTGGTATCCTCTTAGACTCATCAATCTAAAGATTTAAGGTCTGTATCTCGTTCATCTGAGAATACCTGAGTTGGTTAGTTTATGAGACTGAACCCCCCTTTGTTCACTGGTTTAGAGGTTGAGGAGGACCCCATTGTTGAGTTGGAAAAGATTTTCTGAGTGATGCACGTGAATGAGGTTGAAGGTATGGAGCTGGCAGCCTATCAGTTGAACGATGTGGCAAATCAATAGTACAATGAGAGAGGATTCAAAGGGTGGTAATGTTGAGCTTTCTATCTAGGGCGACTTTGTGGAAGCTTTCCTGGAATGATTCTTTCCCTTAGAATTGAGGGAGTCTAAAGCTGAAGAGTTCATGAATTTGAAATAGGGGAAGATAAGTGTCCAAGAGTACACCTTGAAGTTCAACCAGTTATCTCATTATTCTACGAAAGTGACGGACAATATGAGCTCCTTTATAAGGAGGTATGCATTTGGTCTCTCAGATGATTTGGTTTTAGAGTGCAAAGAGGCAATGCTGAATAAAGACATGGATATCTCTATGCTGTCTATTCATAAGCAATAGGTGGAGGATTAGAAGAAAAGGGTAGCGGAGACAAGGGAGAAAGACAGGCAGGCCAAGAGGGCCAGATCTACAGATCAGGACAACAGTTAGTATTAGGGTGGAAGTAATTGGGGTAACAGAGGGTCACAAAAAAAGTTTTAGAGTAATGCCCAATCTTCAGCTAGCGCCCCTATTCCCAGACCTCCAGTAGATCGGCAGTTTTAGAATTTTTAGCACAACAGTGGATCCAAAATGTAGGGCACTCAGTTAGGAAACCGTTTGAGTGTAAGGGATCATCGTTGGAAATCGTAGTTGCCGATACGGGTATTATCCTGTAAGGGGGATAATGTGGATATCATGTAAGGGTGATGCCATGGTCTACTTGTAAGGGGGTGTGCTATTTTATTAAAGATCCAATTCTTGTGACACACTTGGATTGGAGGCTTGGCCGCCGAGTCAAGGGCGGATTCCATATAGCCCATGGAATTGCAGATTGTAGGGTGTACCAATAAGCTCAGAAGAGTAAAACGGTATTGAGTTATGATTGCAAGAAAGTTTTTAAAACTCTAAATAAAAACATACCAGTATATCTGTATTGACTCCCTATATTTTAGGGTCTGAGGCTCAGTCCAAAGGGTCCCGCTAAGCAGTAGACTTTGACAGATAGAAGTGTGCGATTATTAAGCCTCCCTTATTTCGTAAGGCTTATTTTTATAACATTGTTCTTTCATTATGGTTTGGTCTGACTGTGTGCTTTATCCCAGCTTAAGACAAAATTACTAGTTTTGATGTAATAAAGATTTTGCAGACTGATGTTAGATATTGATAGAAGTTATGAAAATTCTAGTTGAATTATCCTTTTGAATTATGACGTGTGACCAAAATTCTATATCAGAATGTATTTTCTGCATGTTCATTTATAGTATGTGAACATGTGTATGATATCCAGGAAGTGAAGGGTGCTCGGGCCTTCATAGTTTGGGATGCTCATCGCAGCCAGGGTATCAACTCAGGTCGTTACATTTTCATTGAAAAATATTGAGTTAGTGATTGTCAGTACATAAGTTGTAGTTGTGAATTTATGCATTAGAAACAATCTTTAGAAAATAACTTATTATTAACTTGAGCTTGTGGATGAATTATACATTTGCACGTCCCACAGAGTTGGCTAATTTATGAAACTTTTGGAGGATAGTAATTCCCATGATAGTGGAAATGCAAAATCTAATGGCTTAGTTATACTAATAAACTAATTAAGAATGATCCTGAATAGGAGAATAAGTGAATTGTTAAATGGCATGAATGATCCTTTCTTGGGTGATTCTTGTTGGATAGGCTTGTTGAGTGATTAAGAATGATGATTAAATGGATATTAACAATATTGTGAAGGAGAATGTGTTGTAGGATATAATTCTTTGGGATCTATATGGCCAATTATTGTAAGCCTGTGTAATGAGTGAGAGGTTGTGTTGCCACCTATCTATAGTAGTAAATACTAAGCTTGAACCGTGGGTGATATTGAGGTGAAAACAATAGTGTTTTTGAAATGTTGAAGCTAGTTTTATAAATTAAATTTAGTAGTCTTGATTAAGTGAGTGCGAGTAATTAAGTTATGTGACTTGTAAATGGTGTGGTGACTTGCATATCATCAAATTGTAGATTCTCCATGGAGTAGTCTTGTCTAGATATTGAGTTAGGTGTCTCAGGGAGAGATTATGTGTTGGTTGGATTAGATTTGACTTGTTTAGTGTTGAAATTTGAATAGTAGATTTATGTAGCACTTTTTAGGATTGCATTCGAGACTCTGGAGCTTTGGTAGTGAAAAAGAGGTGCTTTTGGATGTTTGTCTTCATCAAGATGAATCTTTTAACCATCTTTATCTTGCTTTCATGAAACTCAAGTTTCAGACTTAGGTCGTTGAAAGGCGAATAAGTGATTCTTGTGTAAATATTTTTCTCTGCATCTTTATATTTTGAAAAGCTTATTTGAATAATTGAGTATAGAATGTGGGTTGATCGATAAGGATATCAAGATAGTGAACAGGGTGCAGTGTAAGCAACTTTGTTAGTAATGTCTGTCTAATTCTATCCTCTTGTTTTTCTCCACTAAATGCCTGTTTGGGGACGAACGAATGGTAAATTGGTATCTAATTGTAATGACCCATTTCGTCGTTACTAAATTATTCATAATAAATTCATGAAAATTCTTAATTTTCATTCCTCAATATTAACTTGGGTCTAAAATAGCCAATATTTTATTTATTATGACACCTCAAATGTTTTGGTGAAGATTTTAGCCTTCAGATGTGTCTAGATAGACTCAAGCTTGATGAATTTTAATTATTTGTGAGTGATAATATCAATACTTTAGGTGATTGAATTTAGCCTTCTATTTGCAATATGCACTCAATATTTCACAAATTGCTCAAGAACAGAAACCCTAGGTGATTGAATTTTAAATTCAATGATCAAGATTCAATCATTAATCTTCAAGAAGTTAGCAATGAAGGTATGTGAAGAGTTCATCCAAGTGTTCCTTCCACCCTTAGAGTCCAAGAAACTCTTTTAAACCTCAAGTTAGTTTGATTTCATGATTTCCATGATTTGAATTTATGTGTATTCATGATTATTATCTGAATTAGGTTCCTATTTCATGATTTATTATACATTTCATGTGGAATTGATTATTATTATATGTGTAGATTTGGGTGAATCCATGATTAAATCCTTGAAATTGTGACATTGGAATTGAATCATGATGCTCACATGTTGTTTAGTATTATGTGCATATACTATGTTATGCAAGTGTTAGATAAAATGCCTTTATAGATCCAGTGTTAGTTACAGAATAATCTCAGTAATTCCTCAATCAATAGAATTCAGTCATGTTACTATCAGTAGTGCTCTCAGTCAGTTACAGGACTCGGGAAAACTCAGTAGACTCAGTATCATGTCCAGTTTAGTTCAGTATTCAGTTCAAAACTTAATCAGTTAATAGAACTTAGTAGTACTCTGTCAGTTAACAGAACCCAGTAAACTCAGTTCAATTCAGTTAAACTATAATCAGTAATAGTTCAGTCCACCCTAGTACAGCCAAGAAATCAGTTCAGTGTCTATTCAGTGGGGAGTAGGATTCAGCACCTAGCGAACCCAGCGATTGAGGCATTCCTGTCAGTAGAAAGGGTTTGACCCTTAGTAGCAATCCCTACATTATAGAAGCACATAGCCAGCATAGGTTGAGATATATTCCTACCAGACATTATGAGGGTTATGCATCTCATTCGAGTTTTTCTGCCAGCAAGGGTTGACGAAAGAGCTTCTTGGTAGTGAGGGTTAATTAACAACATGTCTTTACCCGTGGCATGGTACTAACACCCTTCCAACTAAAGTTACAGGTTAGACCCTAATCTAATAAAAAAGAGACATATCAGTTAGATGATTAACTCCCACAATCTCAGTTTCAGATTTAGTCTCAGTACAGAACTCAGTTAAGTTATAATGATTTAGCACTGTCAAAAAAAGTCAATCAGTTCATACAGAACTCGGTATAATTCCATCGAATTAGGACTGTCAGATACATTCATTCATTTATTAGTTATACAATATCAGTAGACTCAGATATCAGTAAATTAGTAATTTAGAACTCAGTATTTAGTGTCATCATGAATTCAGTTATAGTTTAGTTATTTCATACATGTAGTCTCATTTAGTTATACTCACGTGGTTCAGTCAGTATTGTTTATGCATATGAACCCATGCACTGCAGCCTACCTCAGTTAGCATACCAGTACATTCAGAGTACTGACGCATACCTTTCTTTTGCTCTATGATGTCTTATATCATAGGTTCAGATGCACGGGATCCCAATCATACTTAGCAGCCTGATCCATCAACAGTAGACTTAGTGGTGAGACCTCATAGTTCGCGTACAGATTTATTATTCTAGTATTTCAATACTCAATTTATTTTAATAGTCAGAGTTATTTGGGGACTTTTCCCATCAACTCCTTGTTCAGATAGTAGAGGATTTTCATAATAGTGTATTTTCAGATAGATGTTTCAATTTTGGTATTTTTATACCGTATTCAGTTTTATTTTAGATTTGAACCTTAAGGCAAATTTTTGCCTAATTTCTGTATAATTATAGTATTACTATTTAGTTATTGCAATAGGTACCAGTCCTGGGTTAGATTATGGTCCCTGGGATTATGAGCACCGTGTAGTATCCGGGGTACAGACTCGGGGCATTACAGTTATCTTTCCAATTATATTAATTTTTCCTTAATCCAATACCCGAGCATAAAGTTTTGGCCATCCTAAGGGGTGTGCATCACCTAACAATCGCCTAAGGCTACTGGAATGGGTATGAAATTCACTAGGGTTTGACCAACGTGGATTTGGTGATTGACTAGGCATCGCCCAAGTCATTCCCTAGTGCCAAAACACTATGTTTTGACTCTAATCAAGGGAGTTGAAGTCATTTCATACCCCTAAACCATCCCTGATCACTTCAAAATATTTTTATGATGCATTAAACACATTAACTTCATTTTCATAACCCTAATAAATTAATAAACAAAGCAAAAACCCTCCTCCAGTCCCAATAAAAATTCCAAGCATTATCTCTCATGAATGAAGAAGTTAAGTTCCAAATTCAAAGTTCTCTCTAAGGATTCATTCAATCAAGGTATGTGGGGTTATGAACAAGGGTATCCTTTCATCCTAGTGCCTAAGTTCTATGATTTTAAGATTTAATTCACTTGTTTTAAATTAGGGTTTATACCCAAGTTTCTATACTCTTGAAGCATGTGATTTTCATAAGATTTAAACCTTTATGTATATCAGAAAGTGCTTATGTTTATGTTATTAATTCATGATTTATATTATGAGTGAGATTGCACTATCTTGACTTATTAATGTTGAAGTACTTCAAGATTTTTACTGAGCATGAAGTATTATTTTGAATTGGCATGAATTTAAAGCATGAAATTTTAAGCCCTAAGTTTAAGTGTTAGGATTTCAAGAAGATCATGCTCTTAAGTTTTATTTGATGAGTTTGTACCAAGAATGGTTTTGAGATTTCAAGAAGACTCTGATCTTAAGTTTCTTTGATGGTTTCATAAAAAGATTTAAAGCAAGAATTGATCTTATTATTCTAAGTTAAAATATGGAATCCATATTTATTCAGTTTGATTACAGTTTTAAGCAAAAAGAAGTATAACTGGTTTTCCTTATAAACTCTTGTGCTATTTTTAGGTGGATTTCCTAAAGAGAGAGCATATAAGTAATATGGGAGTAGTATTTACCACTGAGTTGGGTATGATTTCAAGGTCTCATGCCCCAGATCTATGTGCCACCACAGGTTTTAATATCCATAAATGGGTTTAGTATAGTGATCACTCTAGCTAGGTTCTATTCTGATGGCAATGGTAGAATAACTCTACCAATATAGGTAAGAGATATTGGACTCCATGATAGCTTAGATGGTTTATGTCGATTAGAAGAACCTCCCAAAATAAAGAATAAGTACATCTTTTAGAACTAAGTGATATGACTCACAAGATTTATACAATAGAAATTAGTATTCATGAATTATGATTTTCAGCTTTCAGTTATTCAAGCTCAAGGTGAGTCATGAACACTTAGCATGCATTATTTTAAAGTTTATGTGTACATTGAGTTGTTAATTTACTTATGCATTCAACCCCTCATACCCAGTACATTCCAGAAGTATTGAACCACATATATGTCTATATGCTACATTGTCTCATTATATAGATACTAATTGTAGCCCACACATCATAACCAGATAGTGTGCAGCTTTCAGTCAGCAGGTGATGAGTCCTTTTGCTTCGAGGGCTTGATACATTCATAGTTTGAGTAGCATCTTTTTTTCTTTATTCAGTCGTATTGATTAGGGATGGCTGGGGGTCATGTCCCGGCTACCTATAGTTAGTATTAGTAGAGGCTTCATAGACAGTCAGTCTAGTTGATGTATTTAATATTTGTTATGGTTTTGTGTAACTAGAGTTGTTATCATTTTATACAGTTTTGAATTGAACCTACTTAGTAAAGATATATCATCCGCTTATTTCTTTCAGATTAATGTATCTTATTTAGTTTCTCATAAGTTATGCCAGTATAAGGATTAGCTTGGGATCACTTGTGGTCCAAGCACCGAGTGACGTCCAGGGGGTAGTCTCGGGGTGTTACACTTTCACAAGGGAATGTCATTCAAGGATGAGAAAGAACTATCTTCTTTTTTGTTTATTTCTTACTTGAAAAAGATTTTAGACTAAAGAAGGTGATTAATTCGAGCAAAGTCTTTTCCTTTAGATGTGCTAATCCGAACTGCAAGTGGTGGTTGAGGGTTGTGAAATACTTAAGTGCTAACAGGTTCATCATTAATGTTTATCGAAAGTATCACAAATATGGTTTGGAGCACATTACGGTCCAAAATCCTCACGCCAAGGCAGAGGTCCTCGATTAATATTTCTAGAAAAGATTCCCTAATGGCTAAGGCCTTTCTACAAGGGATATGACCAATCAACTCTTTACAGAAGTAGGTGTTACAGTTAGTTATTAGAAGATATATACGGCCATGGGGATTGCCAAATACTTGGTTAGGGGGACACATAAGCATGAGTATGCAGTGCTCGACACCTATCGTTACATTCTTGAGTCCATAAATCCCAGAAGTATGAAGACATTGCATGCTGATGAAAACTGAAGGTGCAAGTATTTTTTGTATCCTATGGTTCTTGGATTCTTGGTTTTCAACATTTGAGAAAAGTCATAGCCATCGATGGGACTTTCTTGAGAAACAAATATAATGAAGTTTTGTTAGAGGTGGTGGCACAAGATGCAGAGAGGCACATCTTTCCTGTCACTTTTTTGATAGTGGACAAGGAATGTGATGCCTTGTATGAATCTTTTTCTGAACAAATGCGAAGCTGCATCGAAGATACCTAGGATTTGTATTTTATTTTGGATATGTATCCAAGTATCCTAAAGATGGGGTTAATTTTCTACACTTTAGCTCACTTTGGTTATTACATGAGGTATCTTGGAGATAATATTCGAAACAACTTTCACAATGAAAGGGTTATACCCTTTTTTATAGAGAAGCTAAAGCATACAATAGAGATGAGTTTTTTTGACCATTTTAATCAGATAATGGATATGCATCCTAATGCAGCATAACATCTCATACGTGTCGGTTTTCAACAAATGGAGCTGGGCATTTTGTTTGTCAAATAGGTACATTCTTGTGAATTTAATGTCTTGTTTGATTTATAGTTTAGTATGATGTCGTACTAAGTGATTATTTTGTACTAGTATAATATTATGACGTCAAACATAGTTGAATCAGTGAATTTATTGTTTGACACTAAAAGAGAATTTTCCATCGTGGTGCTATTTGATGAAATAAAAAAGAAGTATGGAAAATTATTTCATGAAAGACGTGTGCAGTTCATGAACGAAGGAGCCAAATTTGTTCTAGAAGCAGAATAACAAAAATCAGCAAACGTCAGTTTAGGGAATAGGTTACTTGGTCATCAAATAACAGATTACAAGTTCAGTATCGACGATCATGGTGATGTTTCAATGGTTAATCTCCAAACAAGATCTTGTACGTGTAGAGCTTTTGACTTGGACAAAATACCTTGTCCATAAGCTATGACAGCGCTTCGAGCTCAATACGGTTCAAAATATGGAACTAAAATTTATGAGTGCTCATCTCCATATTATTCGGTTGAAATATATACAATGGAATATAGTAAGAATATTATTCCCATGCCTCCCAAAGAATCTTTGGTTGTTCTTGTAGAGCTTTTAGGAAGATTAATACCTCCTCCATATATTGACCCAAGCTCTATCAAATTGGGAAGAAGGTGATATAAAGGGAGGCATGGTGTCAGAGAATCATTCCCATCAAGAAACAATAAGTGCTTTATATGTAAGAATGCTAGCCACAAAAGAACTACATGACCGTATCACAATCCACCATGATCATTGTAATAGTAAAACTTGTGTTGTTGTTTAATATGGACTTTGATATTTTTAACTCATTTTTGTGAACGTAAATATTATTAGTCATTATATTAAATATCTTTTTTATTAACTTGTGCATCAATAAAAAGAGGTAAAATAGGAACTAAATACAATAGACCATAAAATTATTTTTAGCAGACTACCCATCTGTTGCAATGGATGGACATTTGCTTGAAGAACACAATACAGTTCACCAAATTAGAATGTGTTTCTCTAATATATGACCAATCTCTTGCAATAGATGAATAATATATTCGAGCAACACCAATACAGTTCTTTCCACTAGTTTATAGTGTTCCAATAGATGACCAATCTGTTTCAACAATTGGTCCATATGTTGAAAGAACTCAAAAGTTTTGCTATTGCTACTAGATTTAAAATTGTTCCAAATGATCAATCCCTACCTCCAACCATTGACATGTTGAGAAGAAGAAATAGATAGAATGAAAATTAAATTAGAATTAAAAAGTCAAAGTTGACCAAACATAAATTCTTTCATTAAACAAAAACAAAATTACATTAGGTAGGCAGATCAGATAAAAATTAAAAAAAATACATATGCTAAAAGAAAAACATAAGCTAATTATTATTATCATCATTATTATTATTATTGTTAGACAGCCAAGTGTCATCCATAAGTAGCAGGGCCCTCCTCAGCCTGCGAATCTGTCGGAGCATCCTTACTCTTACGGCTCCCAACTCCCACTACAGGTTATTAACCTACCTGTACAGTTTTGCATAGTGTCACATAAAATAGAAATGTCTCAAATAGGATTATTCATATCTAAAACACGCATGAATTGACAAAAAATGTAAACACAAAAGTATAAAAAAAATCCGAATGTAATACAACGTATACTACAAAATAGGTAGATTTACACCAAAAAAAAATTACCTGAGTCAGGGAAAGGAATCTAGTCTTTGAAGAGAAGGGGTTGAAGATGTAATATGAAAGACGAGATACAAGAAATAAATAAAGTGTAGTAGAATGAATGAGTATGGAGGGACCTATTTATAGAGGATTGAATCCGAATGTGGTAAGTAAAATGTCATGATTGTTTACCTCCCTTTTATTAATTACATTCAAGCTAGTGACTTTTTAATTACTATGAAAAGTATGACTTAATTATATTAAGCTGGTAACTATTTTATTATTGTGACAAGTCGTACTCTTCAACTTCTTAATATTAATTAGTTCTTAAAATTAAATGAACCGTTTTTATTATTTAAATAATTGAAAACTTCTTACCTTTTCAATTACCATTTCTTTTAATAATATCTGTTTTTATTGAATTATAGTAATAGATGGTCCATCTATTGCATTAGATTTTCCATCTGTTGCAATAGATGATCTATCTATGTAACAGATGGATAATATGTTGTAATAGATGGATTACCTGTTGCAATAGATTGATTATCTAATGCAACAGATATATTACCTGATGCAACAAATGTATTACCTATTCCAATAGATGGATTACCCATTGTAATAGATAGATTATCTGATATATTAGAAAGATTATCTGATGCAACTGATGGACCATCTTTTGGGGGTCATCTATTAATTAAAATTAAATAGCCATTTTTTTACGGTTTTAAATTATGTTTATCATTTATTTCCTTATTACTTTTGTATGAACTATTTTTATTTATTAAATAGTCATGAATTTTCACCATTTCAATAACCCTTTTTTGATTAATAACCATTTTAGTCAGTTTTTCCAACAGACGAACCATCTGTTGAATTAGATTTTTTATCTTTTCAAATAACACAAACTAATGGCAAGAACTGTGTTGTGTTCTTCTAGAAGATCTGTGCAACAGATGTTCCATTTGTTGCAACATATTAGTCATGTGTTGGATGAACACATTGTTGTCTGATGAAGTGTATTGTGTTCATCCAGCCAATGTCCATCTGTTTGAACACATGGGTAATCTGCTAAATATATTTTTTATAGTCAGTCGTATTTAGTTCCTATTTGGTTACCTCTTTTTATTGATGTACAAGTTATTAAAAACATATTTTATATAACAAATAATAACATTTATATCCCCAACAATAAGTTAAAATTATCAATGTCCATAATCAAACAACAACATAAGTAAACTATTACAATGATCATGGTATATTACATACGTAGTGCTTGTTTTTTCTTGACGGGCATGTAGTCCTTTGGCATTTTAGGATGGCTACCTGTTGTTCCTCTATAGTTTTATACACTACTTCATAATGAGAATTATAGATTAAACATTGTTTGACATTGATAAGGTAGGAAGAATAAGATACGTGCAGATGAATGGATTCATTTTCATCCGTCAGAGTTATGTATTACAAATTAGGTTATCATGACAACACACATAAAGTATAATGAGTTTGTGAATGAAGTTTTTAGCACATAGGCGTTGAAACTTCAAACAAGATCATGCATTTTATTGTTAAGTTTGAGAGGTACGAACTTATAAGGATGAAAGGCTCCAAAAAGGGGTTGTCGATCCCCTATTACAATTTAATAACGGTTTTGCTCATGTTTATGCATCCAGTTTGGAGAAAGGATCAATATTTGATGGAATTGTAGACATTCAATATTTATTGGACCAATTTTAATGGTGCAATGGACTTTGAGAAGGCCTTCTAAGCCTTCCACTGCAGCAAACAAGAATGAAAAACCAATAGAAATTCCCCTGGTCCAAATTTATATGGATGGGTTGCTCGGGGGAGACTTTTATACAACATAAGATGCTTTGGAGAATATAGTGCAGGAAAGAGGAGATGGAGAAGAACATATATCATCTCAAACCTTGTTTAAGAGGAAAAACTGGGCAACAAGTAAGGAACTTCTAGCCAATTTAGCCAATCTAGCCAATGAAATTGACTTGAAAGATAAAAAAATTGAATGTCTTGCAAATGTGTAAGTGTTTCCTAAAATTAAAATTTGTCAGTCACAGTTGAAAAGAAAAATGGTAAAGTAGACTGGAGCTGGACATATTGCTCGGGAACTGTGACTTGCTAGCTTGAACTAAATGAAAACCTACAAAGCACAGGATCAAAACTCTAAGGAAATAACTTGGCGAGCACTAAGGATTGGTAAGATTTTTAGTCAAAAATGATACTTAAACCAACAACTCCTGAAGTAAAAATAAGGGAAGCCAAGGCATCAATTACTGTAGTTTAACTGGCATCTCATGCCTTCTATTTGTGGTTCTAATCAGGTCAATGGTAGTAGAAACAAAAAGGTCTTAAGTCGGGCTAAAATCACATGCCTTATCGTTTCCACTACCTTTGTCCTTACCAGAACCATAAGCAAAAGGCCTGGGATGCAAGTTTAACTTCAGAAAATGCCACCTTGGCTTGAGCCCTTATTTTTACTTCAGTAGTTGTTGGTTCAAGTTCCATTCCTGACTGAACATCTTACAACCCTTGGTGCTCACAAAGCTATAACCTCAAAGTTTTGATCTTGCTCTTTGTGGGTTGTCACTCAGTCCCCGATAGCTAGTCGTAGTTCCCCAACAAAGTGCATAGCTCCAGTCTACTTCACTATTTTTGTTTTTAAAATTGACTGATGGATTTTCATTAATAGACACACTTTTATTTTTTCAGCTCATTTAATTTTTTTATTTTTCATGTCAACTTCATCGGCCAGATTTGCTACACGTTCCTTGCTACCCTATGTTTCTTCTTTAATAAGGTCTGAGTTAATATATGGTCTTCAGTACCCCTCTTTCCCTCACAGATATTCTCCCAAGTATCTTTTGTTGTATAAGTTCTATCCTAAGCAACCCAGCCATATATATTTTGACCAGAGCAATAACTATATTGATTTCCATTCTTGGTTGCAGTAGTGCAGGCTTTGGAGGCCTTTCAAAAGTCTATTGAACCCTTAAAATTAGTCGAATCATTATTTAATCTTTACACTACCACCAAAAAACTAGGTCTCTTCTCCTAACTTGACACATAAACATTAGAAAAACCATCATTAAACCGTAACAGGGTATCGACACCTCCCACTTGGTCCCTCGTCCTTATCAGTTCGAACCTATTAATCATAACTATAAAATGCAATATCTTCTTTGAGTGATTAATACCTAATCAGTAAAAAACATCATTCACAACATTGGTGTACTTTATGTGTATTTTCATGATAACATAATCAGTAATACATACGTTCCACATATGAAGTGGTTTCATCTGCAAACAGATTATTCCTCCGAACCCATCTTTACTCTAGACTTTTATGTTGGTCGAGCAAAAGTTGATCCACTTTCTCTTCCCTTTATCTGCCAACAAAATAAAAAGAAATAATGTCAAATAAGAGAAGAATGGAAAGAATATTAAATTTGATATCTGCATAATCTTAAAGAGGGTAACACAAAATTGAATGAATACAACACATTACAACAACCATCCCAATATATGACTTATCTGTTGCAACATGTAACGTATTTGTGGTAACAGATGAGTTATCTATTACAATAGAAAACACATCTATGGAAACAAATGGATTACATATTGCAACAGGCAATGCATTTGTGACAACAGATAGCTAACATGTTGCAACAGATGTGTCATTTATTGGAATAAATCAAACCATTCTTGCCACTGGTTTAATTTCTTCTAATAGTTGATCCTTCCATTCCAACAGTTGATTCAATAGTTGCAACAGTTGGGGAATCTATTGCAACACCACTAACACCAACAACAAGATTAACAACAGCATCAATAACACATTCACCACAAGTTCCAACACCATTAACAACACAAATACCATATGTTCCAACACCACCAACAACATCAATAACAAAGAAACAAATAAAAAGCATAAAAAAATGATAATGCCAGCAAGGCTTTTTAAGTTTTCTCAACAAATGGCTTTTTTCTCATATTTTAATAAAAACTACAGTTCATTCATTCAAGACATAAAAGTCACCTTTCCATTAATTTTTACAATAAATAGGATATGGGTAATGGGTAAATAAATAAATACAATAGCTGTAAATATCTAATTTAAATAACATAAAAAGAAGATGATGAGGAGGAAAGAGTAATAGTAAACCATACATGTAATGTCAAAAAAACACAGAGACCAAAAGACCTATTTTAGTTGAGAAAAGATATAGATCGGTTGAGATCCAAAAGGATCCTCGTGTTAAAGAGGAGAGAAAAGAGAAAAAATAGGAGATGGTTGTGATTACCCTAAAGTGGAGAGAAAGAAAAAGAAGAGAGATAAATTAATTTATGGCTGAAGAAGAGATAACTCTATATATGTAGTTTAAATATTCATTAATAATTTTGAGGGCACGAGGAGACGGTGACATTAAAAAGACAAGATAAAACTAATCAAGGAGGGAATTTTGGAGTTATCTAAAACATATATTTTACCACCTTAGTATTTTATCTTTTTTATCTTGGATAGACAATTACTTTAAAATAAAAAAGAAGATCATAAAATATATAAGTCATCTGTTGTAACCCTCACTTCTGTATTTTGTATACTGTAGGGTGCCCTTTAATGAGGAAGTTGCCTTCTTGGTTGAATAAGGCAAGAATGATGGATAGAGTTTTGGGGTTATTACCTGCTTTCTCCACTATATAATTCAGTTACAATAACACAACTGTTTAGATGACAATTTTTGTTGGAAAATTTCCAATAGCTCAGTTATCTATCACAATAGATGGCAACGTCTATTGAATAATTTACAATAGATAGGTAATCTATTGCAATAGTTTTATTTATCTATTTGATATTTTCCAATAGATAAGTCATTTGTTGTAACAGGTTGAACGTCTATTTTAATATAATTTCAACTAAGTTCATAGGTTCAACTGTAATGTCAATTGATCTAGCTAGAACTAGGGATTAGTTCATAGGATCAACTACAGCTTCAATTGAGTTCTTGCAATTATATAATGTTGGTATTGTGCTCCTCCTGGCCTGAGTCATCCACTGATCAATCTGAGTTGAAATGATTCATAGTAGCTTATTATTTGAAATGCCTAAATTGATCTATCTAGAACTAAGGGTGAGTTCATAGGGTTAACTACAACTTTAATTGAGTAATTGCAATTGCATAATGTTGGTATTGCGTTTATCCTAGACTAAGTCATCCATAGATCAATCTGAGTTGAAATGATTCATTTTAGCTTATTATTTAAAATACCTAAATTGATCTAGCTATAATTAGGAATGAGTTCACCGAGTCAACTATAACTTCAATCAAATTGTTGAAATTGCATAACGTTAGTATTGCGTTTCTCCTAGCCTGAGTCATTCACCGATCAATATGAGTTAAAATGATTCATATTAGCTTATTATTTGAAAAGCCTAATTTGATCTAGCTAGAACTAGGGATAAGTTCATAGGGTCAACTACAGCTTCAATTGATTCGTTATAATTGCATGATGTTGGCATTGTGTTCCTCTTGTCATGAGTCTTCAACCGATCAATCTGTAATACCCCGTATTTCCCTAGCTTAATTTAACTCTTAGTACATGAGTATTCATATATAAAATTTTTAAAATACTCAGTATTTTTCAGTTTAGAGCTTACCATTACGTAAGAAATTTAGTTGCTTTCCAATGATATAAAATTCAACCAAATCCAATATCCGGGTTAAGAGTTATAACATATTTTGTAAAATAGTGTACCACCTAGTACAACAATGCATCGTGGAGTCATGTCAAATGGAAATTATCAAAAAGTAGTGAGCCAACACGATAAACCCATATCGTGGAGCAGTGCCAGTTCCCAATTGGCATTTTTCATTGAATCTCCGTGATGGTGTCGTGTTGCACCATGAGCCAATTTCCCAATTGTCCCTTTTTATACAGTTTCCAATCAAGTTCCAGTGGCTCATCGCGATGCCATGGCATCGTGGTGGAGGACAAAATCAGGACTTTTTAGTGATGAATTTTAATTATTCCTAGGGGTAATTTGGTATTTTCCACTAACCTAATCAGTCTAAACACGATTTATTAATCCCTAAAAGCTAATGAAGTTATTATTTTCACTCATTCTTCCATAATTTACAAGATTTCTCTCACAAGGCATAACCCTAACCTTCAAGAATCAAGAACAAAGCTGAAGAAACTCTTTAAGAATTAATATTCCCAGGTATGTTAGGTGTTCATTCGTGGGATCCTTTCACCCATGGAGTCCAAGAACCCTTTTTAAACATATAATATCTTAGATTTATGAATTCCATGCTTGAAATTTATTTTATCATCTTCAGGATAGTAATTGGGGTTCAATTCATGAATAATTATAAGTTTTCACAAAATTAAAATTGTTGATGTGATGAATTATATGAATTATATGCCAAAACCTTGAAATTGCAATTGAGTATTGTATCATGATGTTCATGTGTTGACCATTATTATGTGAAATAATCCATGCTCCCCAAGTATTTGTTAAAATGCTAATGTGAAGTAAATAGTGGAATCATGATATGTCATTAGGTAGTCCCAATCATGTATAAGCTTATGCCCTACAAGTGTAAGATAAAATGTCTCTATGAATGAATTATGAACAAGTGGACGTTGTTATGCTTTTCAAGAATATGCTATGCTTTAATTTCCATGCTATCGAGTCCTAGGGTATCCAATACCCGAAAATCTAGCTATTTACCTAGAGCTACAGTAGTTATAGAATAATATCAGTAATGTCACGATCAGTAGTACTCAGTCAGTTGCAGATTTTAGTAAACTCAGTCCTGTTCTGTCAATCAATACGATCAGTAATAGTTCAATCATACTCAGTACCGTCCAGTTATTATTTCAGTGTCTATTTAGTTGGGAGTAGGATTCAGCACCAGCTAAACCCATGGATGGGGACTCATCTGTTAGTAGAGGGTGTAATCCTTAGAAGCAATCCTTGCATTCCAAAACTACGTAGCCAGTGTAGATTGAGTCATCAACCTACCAGTTGAGGGTTGATGAGGTGTTCTACCTACCAGATGAAGGTACCACTATTCTTATTCAGAGCACCTGCCAGATGAGGGCGACTCAGCAACTTGTCTTAACCCATGGCACGGTACTGCCACCCTTCCAGCTGGGGTTATAGGTTGGACCCCAAATCTATTCAGAAAAGGGGCATGTCGATTAGATGATTACTTCCCACAGTTTTAGTTTCAGTCACAGTATAGAATACAGTTCAGTTCTATAGAACTAGGACTTTCATACACAATTAATCAGTATCAGTAACTCAGTTATTAGTAATCTCAGATATAAGTTATTCAGTTATCAGAACTCAGTTTTTAGCTTAAATAAAAGCTTAGATATAGTATACATGCATATATATAGTATTGCTTACTCAGTATTTATAGTAGTTTTAGATTTCTATGTACTCAAAATCAATTATTCTATATCATTTAGTCAATTACTGTTCATGCACATGAGCCCTTACATTTATCCATGCCTCATATACCATACCAGTATACTCCACATACTGACACATACTTTTTCTTTGTACTATGATATTTCATATCATAGGTTCAGACACTCAGGTTCCCAATCGCTCATAGACAGATTTAGATTCAGCCAATAATGTCATATTTAGTAGTGAGTCCTCACCCATCGAGGATATGTTTTATTTCTGTATTTTAGTAGTTGGAATTAGTTGGAGGCTTGTCCCATCAGCTCCACTTTCAGACAATTCAGTTAGACGCTTTTCAGACTAGACTATCAGATAGTATTCTATTTTGGAGATTATTATTATAGTTGATATTCTTTATCAATATTCAGATATGAACCTTATAAAAATTCAACCTATTTTCTACCTTATTTTTGGTATTATTATTCAGTTCTCACAGTAGATATTAGTCATAGGTTAGCTTGTAATCCTTTGGGGTCATAAGAACCGTGTAACATGCGGGGCAAGACTCAGGGCATTACACAATCTGAGTTGAAATGATTCATATTAGCTTATAATTTAAAATACATAAATTGATATATCTAGAACTAGGGATGAGTTCACATGATCAACTACAACATCAATTAAGGCATTGCAATTGCATGATATTGGTATTGCATTTCTTCTGGCCTGAGTCATTGACCAATCAATCTGAGTTGAAATGATTCATACTAGATTATTATTTGAATCGCCTAAATTTATCTATTTTCTCCTAGCCTGAGTCATCCATCAATAAATCTAAGTTGAAATAATTCATATTAGCTTATTATTTGAAATTCCTAGGTTGATCTATCCAGAACTAGGGATGAGTTCACAGGGTCAAATACAGCTTCAATCGAGTCATTGCAATTGCATGTTATTGGTATTGCATTCCTCCTAGCCTGAGTCATCAATTTGAGTTGAAATGATTTATATTAGTTTATTATTTGAAATGCCTAAGTTGATCTAGCTAGAACTGGGGATGAGTTCACAGGGTCAATTATAGCTTCAATTGAGTCGTTGTAATTGCATGATGTTGGTATTGTGTTTCTCCTAGCCTGAGTCATTAACTGATCAATATGAGTTAAAATGAAATTCAATTTATTATAATAAAATGGTTAAAATTTATCTTTTTTAAAAAATTAAATAAGATCAATTCAGATCAAATTAACATTTTCAAAACTTGTCATTCTTTTTCAAAATACAAATCAACCCATACAAATCATCCATTTGCAGGAAAAATGCTTCATCATTTCAAATAAAGTTCTCATTCTTTTCTTTCTATCTCAATAATACAAATAACAACTACTTAACATATTGCTCAACCCTTCACAACAAACTAATTTTCTTCCCATTTCCAACCACATAGTTATTATTTTTGACTTCATTCTTGCTTGTATCCATCATTTTTTCTATTTTCACAGGTAATAAAGTTCCAAAAGAGTTTTACATTTGTTTTTTTCTAAAAAATTAGGGATTTTTAGTTAATAATGAAAAAGAACACTTTAAGTTGTATTATATTTTAGAATGAGTTAACAATTTTGAGTTTTAATAATAAAATCATAGGAAGAACCTGAGAAAATCCTAGTTTTTATCATTATGTTCCATTGATTGTTGTACGATTAGTTAATGGTGTTTGTGGTGTTGTTCATGGCTGTTTGTGTTGTTGTTGGTGGTGGTGGTTATTAGTAGTTATGATATTGGTGTTTATGGTGTTGGTGTTATTGTTGTTCGTGGTGGTGTTCTGGTTGTTGGTGGTAGTGTTGGTGGTGGTGGTGGTCTTCATGGTGGCACTAGTGGTCTTAGTGGTTGTGTTGGTAACATTGGTGGTGGTGGTGGTACTGTTGCTGGTATTAGTGGCATTGGTGGTGGTGGTGGTGGTGGTGATGGTTGTTGGTGGTAGTATTAGTGTTAGTGGTCTTCGTGGTGGCACTGGTGGTATTGGTGGTTGTGTTGGTGGCATTGGTGGTGGTGGTGCTGCTGCTGCTGCTGGTGTTAGTGCTATTGGTAGTGGTGTTGGTGGTCTTGGTGGTTGTTTTGGTGGCATTGGTGATTTCAATTGTTGGCCAATCAGTATGAACCTTCTGGTCCAAAAATCCACTTACATCAAGGCAAGTAAGAAATATTTTGGCTAGCTTTTGTATATTAAACGACGGTCTAGAATGTCTTCTTCCCGACATCGAGTCATTAACTAGAATGTGCCTCTCTTTTAGAACGATGTCAACCAACACCCAATGGAATTCATTCCAGCAAGTTTGGGGCTATGAAATCAAGTAGAGCCAATTCTTTATTGTGGGATGTGTAACAACAAAGTCAAACATATCAGAACTAAGACCCAATTTTTTTACTGTATAGTGTTCGTCATTTTGTTTTCTGCATGATTTATATGTATTAATGTCATGTTTTTTCAGCAATAATTGTATAAATCAATATCTTTAAAAATGATTTATATACCTGCTGGCATGAAGCTTTAACAGCCTATCGACAATCCATCTTGAATAGTTGTCGATAAACTTTGTTAGTTTTTTGAAAGCCTCAGCCGAGATGTTGAACCCTTCAAACCGGTAATTCTTCCATTCTTTCAGACTGACTAACTTCAATTTTTCACTATGATATTATGCTATTTAGCAGTAACTTCTACAGTGACATCCACCTGGAACTCCAGAATTGTCAACGCTAATCATAGAGATACTAACTCATATGTTTAAGCAATCCAAATAGGTCTTCCTCTTGTTTTAATTTGTCCAAAAAAATAAGTAAAAGGCTGTAACAGATGGATAATCTATTTGTACAAATCAAAACTGGATGAAGACCTATATGATAATTTCCAACAGATGACTCATCTGTTACAACATATGACCCATTTATTGTAGTAGATAAGTCATATGTTGGCACAAATTAAAGTAGTAGGAAGATCTGTTTGATTTGCTAAAACAGATGAGACATATGTTACAAAAGATAATACGTCTGATGCAACATATTAGGGTAACTCCCCGCCTCGTCCATGCATTATCTTATGGTAAGATGCTCTTAGAGTTAAATGACTAGAATGGTGTCAAAGAAACTTAGTCTCATTTTTGACTTCCAAAGTGAGTAAAGTTTAAACCATATATAATTAACCTAATTTGGACTTTTTATCACGTGGAAAATTTAATGAGCTTTTCGTCGATATAAGATTCTCCCAAATTTGATGTCCGGGCAAGAAGTTATGGCTAATTTAAGTCCTAGTCGTAAAACACCATCATTTTGGTGTTTGGCGCATCGCGGAGGGGGTTTATTTAGCAATTGTCAAATTCTAGTGGAATAGCGCGATTGTGGCGTGTCGCGCTAAATTTTGAGGTCCCAACCAGTGGGACAACACGATGGCTCTGCATCGCAGAGACCTTAAGAATCCCATTCATTAATTTCCAGTGAGCAACCACGATTGTTGCGCATTGCGATGGCCCATAAAACCGAGCTCCTAGTTATATTTTATTCCATCTCATTAAGGGTATATCAGGTATTTTTTTCACCCCTCTTATTAGTTTAAACACGGGATTATACTCCCAAATGCCCACATTATTCATATTTTCTTTAGAAATTCACAAGAACACTCTCTAGAGTTTCAAACAAGAATCCCAAATAACTCATGATTCAACTGTGGATTTTAGAAGATAATTAGAGAGTTGGAATCCCTACGCCGTCGGCTTCACGAATCATCTATTATTTTTTGAGATTGAGGTACGCGGGGTTTTCCTAAAATCTCATGGGCATAGAAATCTTGTTTTTAAGAAAAAAGTTTCAGATTTATGAATATATTTATGTTTTAGAAGCGTTGATAATATTGGTTTGGCCTTTAGGCCTTTCCCCAAATTGATTTGAAATTTGCTATATATGTAAGCATATTTTTTAAGGTTGATGATTGAATTGAGAGCATGATTCATAAAAAAAATCCCACTCCTGTGATGATTTTCATTTACTTATGATATACTATGAAATCATTTGAATGCATCTTGAAAAGCATATTATGAAATATCTTGAATAATGTTATATTTGGATTATGATTTTGATTCCAAAAGAGAAAGGGTTGTTTATGTTGATGAATGTTGAACATAATCATATAATGAAAATAGTTACATGGTTAGTTAAAGATTACATGACCGCCACTTGGTTATTAAGAGGATGAGAACTTTTGCATAGCTTTGACTTATGTTTTCGGAACATGAAATCTCTTATGCGAATTGCATGTGTGGGTGGTATGAACTATGTTTTAATGAAATGACAATGCTTATTGCATTGTGGCTCCGAAAACATTACTTGAAAAGTCTTGGAATGACGATACCAAAATACACAATGCCATAACAGACATAGACAAACATAGAAACCAGATTTTCATGACTTAAGATTTTAGAATGATAAATTTTTAGAAATAGACAAAATATGACATAAAGATATGTTAGGTGGTCCCCCGAAGAAGGCTCGAGTTCAAATAACTTATTGTCCAAAACTGTGATTTGCCGATTCGGGTATATTATATTATGCTGGCTTAGTGCCTTGTGGCGTATTAGACTCAGACACTCCAACCTTTGTGGCACACTTTGGTTGGGAACTTCCCCGCTGAGTCAATGGCGGTGTCCATATAGCCCGTGGGGTTTTAAACTTCTAGGGGTGTACCACCTAACTCAGAAGTAATACAAAGATTAGAAATTGCACTGACAGAAAGGTTTTTATGATTATCAAAATGCCCATGTGTTTTGGAATTTATATCGTATATGATGTTTTATAATTAGCTCTCAACTATTTTAGTTACATTAAAATCTTTATTTTGGATTTCTCTGCGTACCGGTACATCTGTATTGACCACCTACTTTCCAGGTCTTGAGGCACAGTCTAGGAGTCCTGATAAGCAATAGATTTGTTCCGACAGCAGTGCAGATTCCATTCGGTAAGCCTTCTATATTTTAGAAGGCCTAATTATCTGCAAAAATTAATCATTAGTATGGTTTTGGTCTACTGGGGGCCTTGTCCCAGAATTTTCAGATAGTGGTTGTTAGTCATGTAGCAGAGATTTTGCAGACGATTTTCATCATTAGATGGGTTTGGATTTTATTTGCCCTTGTAAAATTTATATCAGACGTATGACCATGATTCCATTTCATTATACTTTCCGCAATTTCTTATTGTGTATGAATGGTGCATATGACTACAAGTTAGGAGGGCTCTTGGGCCTTGATGGTTTGGGACGTCCATCATGGCTAAGGCCCCGGTTTGGGCCATGAAAAACTTGGTATCAGAGCATGGTTCATGGTCCCAGGGTGTCTACGAAATTGCGTTAGGTAGACGCCACACTTATAATAAGGAGGTTACTAGGGGTTTAGGAAAGTATTTCCCTACTTTGTAATTTAGTTCATACGTTAGAGTCTGAATTAGAATTGTCTCCTAATCAGTGATCTATTGTATTTTAAAAAAAAATGCATGCCTCCTTGTCGCTCCAACAATCAAAATACTCAGGATGATGAAGTCCGCCCTACCCATGGGATGTGGACCCATAATAGAGTGCACACCCTAGAACCTGTTCCTACTCCAAGAGTACCTCCAGTCCTGACCAGTCCTCTTCGAGCTCCAAGAACAAATGTTAATAATCCCCAGCCTTCTTAGAGGGACATATCAAATGCAGAATTCAGACAGTCCATTCACATGCTTGCTCAGTTGGTAGCCATATAGACTCAACGGTCGGAAGATATTGGGTCTGCATCGGTCACATCTGAGGCTACTAGGATGGGTCAGTTCATGAGAATGAAACCGCCCAAGTTTTCGAGCACTAAAGTAGAAGAGGATCCATAGGATTTTGTGGATGAGATGGAGAAGATCTTCAAGGTAATGCATGTAGATGAGGTAGAAAGGTGGAATTAGTTGCTTAAGAGCTTAAAGAAGTTGCAAACCAGTGGTATAATGAGTGGAAGGATTCTAAAGGTGAGAGTGTTGCCCATGGTATGGGGTGAGTTTGTGGAAGACTTTCTTGATTAGTTCTTCCCCCTTGAGTTGAGAAAAGCCAAAGCTGAGGAGTTTATGAACCTTAAACAAGGAAAAATGAGTGTCAAGGAGTACACTCTGAAGTTCAACCAACTAGCTCATTATGCTCCAGAGATGGCTAGTAATATGAGAGTGTGAATAAGAAAAATTATATCCGGCCTTTCGGACGACGTAGTGCTTGAATGTAAATGGGCTATGCTGAATAAGGACATGGACTTCTCTAGGTTTTCAGTGCATATGCAGTAGGTAGAGGATTAAAAGAAGAGAATCATTAAGTCTAGGGAGAAGGACAGACAGGCAAAGAGATCCAAAATAGTAGATCAGAACCACAGTCAGCGACAGAGCGATAATTGGGAGAATAGATGAAAAAAAAAAGAAGTTTTGGAGTAAGCTGCAATCTGCAGCTAGCGCCCCAGCGCCCAGACACCTAGTTAATAGACGATCTTAGATTTTTTAGTCTAGTCATGGACCCTGAGCTTAGGATACCCTTCCACAAGGCAGTGTGGCTCAGCAGTATCATCCTTTTCTGCGATGTGAGACTTGCAGAAAGCAACACCCAGGGAGGTGTCAGTTGGGCAAGCTGGTGTGTTATTCATGTGTTCAGTCGGGTCACCTTTAGAGAGATTGTCCCTCTTTTAGGAGGAATATTGATGGAACTAAGTCACAGGTAAATTCTTCCGCACCAACACTGCCTCAAAAGGGTGCCACCTCAGCTATCGGGAGTGATCGCAACTGGCTATATGCTTTGTCCAACCACCAGGAGGTGGAAGCCTCGGCAAACGTAGTCACTGGTTTGTTACAAATATTTTCCCATGATACTTATGTATTACTTGATCTCGGGTCTACCTTATCCAATGTGACCCCTTATGTGGCTTTAAGTTTTGGGTTTAAGCCTGATGAAATTTTAGAACCTTTCTCTGTTTCCACTCTGTTGGGTGATTCTATTGTGGCTAGAAGAGTGTATAGAAATTGTGTGGTGATTGTTTGCGGTCGGATACCATGACAGACCTCATAGACTTAGATATGATTGATTTTGATGCTATCCTGGGGATGGACTAGCTTCATTCGTGCTATGCCATATTAAATTGTAGAAACTAAAGAGTCACCTTTCCTTTTTCATATGAACCAGTGATAAAATGGGAGGGGCATTCCTTAGCGTCTAGAGAGAACCTTATATCTTATCTCAGAGCCCGTAAACTTATCTTCGAAGGTTGTTTGTATCATCTTATTCGGGTCAAAGATTCTAATGCCGAAATTCTTCTTCTCCAGTTAGTCCCTTTGGTAAATGAGTTTCCAAAATCCTTTCCATATGATCTCCCAGGAATACCTCCTGATAGGGAGATAGATTTTGGTATTGATATGTCGTCGGACACCCGTCCCATCTCTATTTTATCATATAGAATGGCTCCAGCAGAGTTGAAAGAGCGGCTAGCAGATCTTCTAGATAAAGGTTTTATCCGTCCTAGTGTTTCTCCTGGGGTGTGCCTATACTTTTTGTGCGAAACAAAGATGAAGTTTTATTCGTCCTAGTTTTTCTCTTGGGGTGTTTCTCCTGGGGTGTGCCTATACTTTTTGTGCCTATACTTTTTGTGCGAAAAAGGTGAAGTTTTTGTGGTCTGACTTCTATGAGAATAGTTTTGAGAAGTTGAAAGACAAATTGACTACAACACCTGTTCTGACTCTTTTGGAAGGCATAGAGGGTTTTGTTATGTACTGTGATGGGTCTCGTGTGGGACTTGGATGTGTACTTATGCAGCACAATAAGGTGGTGGCTTATGCATCCAGGCAGTTGAAGGTGCATGAGCAAAATTACCCCACCCATGACTTAAAGTTAGCAGTTGTTGTGTTTGAACTTAAAATCTGGCGACATTATCTTTATGGGGTGTATGTTGATATTTTCAGTGACCATACGAGTTTACAATATATTTTCTCGCAAAAAGATTTGAACCTCAGGCAACAGCGCTGGATGGAATTGCTAAAGGATTATGACATGAGCCTGCACTATCATCCGGGCAAGGCAAATGTGGTAGACGATGCCCTTAGCAGGTTGTATATGGCTAGTTTTTCTCAGGTTAAAGAAGAGAAAAGAAAAATGGTCAAGGATATTCACCGACTAGCAAATCTTGGAGTGCGACTCTTAGATTCTAAAGATGGAGGGGTAGTTATTCACGAGATAGCTAAATCATCCCTTTGTGCGAAAGTTAAAAAGAAGCATATCGAAGATCCCATCTTGATGCAGATCAAGAAAGATGTGAGTCAACAAAAGGTGATGTCCTTCAAAATTGGTGGTGATGGCATTTTGAGATATCAGGGTAGATTGTGTATGCCAATTGTATATGGTCTGTGGAAGAAAATCCTTAACGAAGCTTACACTTTGAAGTATGTTGTTCATCCAGGCTCTACCAAGATGTATCATGATCTAAAAACATTTATTGGTGGAATAATATGAAGCGCAATGTGGGTAACTGTGTTGCCAAGTGTTTGAACCATCAACAAGTTAAGGTAGAGCATATGATGCCTGGTGTTACTTCCCAAGAGATTTCTTTGCCTATATGGAAATGGGAAATGATCAATATGGATTTCATTACTGGACTTTGAGGTCCCAAAATCGGTATGATTCTATTTAGGTAATTGTAGACCAGCTGACCAAGTCAGCTCATTTTCTTCCTGTAAGGACCAACTATTTAGGAGATGATTATGCTAAGCTTTACATTGATGAAATATATTCCACTTGCATAGAGCACCTTTATCCATCATATTTAATCGAGGTACGTAGTTTTCTTCTCAGTTTTAGAGATCTTTTCAGAGGGGTTTGGGTACCTAAGTGAATCTGAGTACTGTATTCTACCCTCAGATTGATGGGCAAGCTGAGCGCACCATTCAAACCCTTGAGGATATGTTGAGGTCCTGCGTGATTGACTTCAAAGGTAGTTCGGTAGATCACTTGCCATTGATAGAGTTCGCATTTAATAACAGTTATCATGGCAATATTAAGATGGCTCCTTTTGAGGCACTGTATGGGAGAAGATGTAGGTCGCTAATAAGGTGGTATAAAGTTGGTGGGACATAGTTATTTGGGCCTGATCTTATCCATCAGGCAATGAATGATGTGAAAATTATTAGAGAATGACTTAAGACAGCCCAAAGTAGACAAAAATCCTATGTTGATGTTGGGAGAAGAGATATAGAGTTTGATGTTAGCAATTGGTTGTTTTTCAAAGTCTCCCCTATGAAGGGAGTTATACGATTCAGGAAGAAAGGTAAGTTGAGTCCTCTCTTTATAGGGCCATTCTAGAATTTGAGAAGGATAGGTAGGGTTACGTATGAGTTAGAGTTGCCTACAAGTTTGAGTTTTGTTCACTCGGTATTTCACATATCCATGCTGAAGAAATATATTGGAGACCATTCCCTAGTGTTGCCTGTAGAGGAGATCAAGGTGACAGACTCATTAGCATATGAAAAAGAACTAATTGCAATCTTAGATCACCAAGTTTATAAGTTGTGGAGCAAAGACATAGTATCGGTTAAGGTGTTGTGGAGGAATCAGAAAGTTGAAAAAGAAACTTGGGAATCAAAAGATGACATAAGGGCAAGATACTCAAACCTGTTTGCTCCGGTGAATGATGAAATGGAAGGTACAATCCTTGATTTATTCCTTTATGTTCTTAGCATACCTTAAATCATACTTGTCTATGTTTTGCATCATTATTCGGGGTTGAATGATTCCAAGGGGGGGATAATGTAACACCCCACCTCGTCCATGCGTTAGCTCATGGTAAGATGCTCTTAGAGTTAAATAACTAAAATGGTGTCAAAGAGACTTAGTCTCATTTTTTACTTCCAAAGTGAGTAATACTTAAAAAATATATAATTACCCTAATTTTGACTTTTTATTATGTGGGAAATTGAATGATCTTTTCATCGATATAAGATTCACCCAAATCCGATATCCGGGCAAGAAGTTATGGCTAATTTAAGTCCTAGTCGTAAAACACCGTCATTTTGGTGCCTGGCATGTCGCAGAGAGGGTCTATTTAGCAATTGTCAAATTCCAGTGGCCTAGCATGACTGTCGCATATCATGCTAAAGTTTCAGGTCCGAACCAGTGGGACAATGTGATGGATCCACGTTGCGGAGACCGTAAGAATCCATTTGTCAATTTTCAGTGAGCTACCACGATTGTGGCGCATCAAAGTGGCCCATAAAACTGGGCTCCCAGTTATATTTTATTCCATCTCATTAAGGGTATTTTAGGTATTTTTCAACCCCTTTATTAGCTTATACACGGGATTATACTCCCAAGTTCCCACATTATGCATATTCTCTTTAAAAATTCATAAGAACACTCTCTACGATTTAAAACAAGAATCCCAAATAAATCAAGATTCAACCGTGGATTTTAGAAGATAATTAGAGAGTTGGAATCCCTATGCCGTAGGCTTCACGAATCATCTATTATTTTTTGAATAGTGAGGTACGCGTGGTTTTTCTAAAATATCACGGGCATAGAAATCATATTTTTAAGAAAAGGGTTTCGGATTTATGAATATATTCATGCTTTAGAAGCATTGATAATATTATTTTGGCCTTTAGGCCTTCCCTTAAATTGATTTAAAATTTTTTATATATGTAAGCATATGTTTTAAGGTTGATGATTGAATTGAGAGCATGATTCACGAACAAAAATCCCACTCTTATGATGATTTTCATTTACTTATGATATACTATGAAATCATTTGAATGAATCTTGAAAAGCATATTATGAAATGTCTTGAATAATGTTATATTTTGATTATGATTTTGATTCCAAAAGAGAAAGGGTTGTTTATGCTGATAAATGTTGAACATAATCATATAATGAAAATAGTTACATGGTTTGTAAAAGATTACATGACCACCACTTGTTTATTGAAAGGATGAGAACTTTTGCATAGCTTTAACTTATATTTTCAGAACATTAAATCTCTTATGCAAATTGCATGTTTGGGTAGTCTAAACTATATTTTAATGAAAAGATCATGCTTTTTGAATTATGGCTCAGAAAACATGACTTGCAAAGTCTTGGAATGACGATACCAAAATACACAATGCCATAACAGACATAGACAAACATAGAAACCAGATTTTCATGACTTAAGATTTTAGAATGATAAATTTTTAGAAATAGACAAAATATGACATAAAGATATGTTAGGTGGTCCCCCGAAGAAGGCACGAGTTCAGAAAACTCATTGACCAAGACCGTGATTTGCCGATCTGAGTGTATTATATTATGCTGGCTTAGTGCCCTATGGCGTATTAGACTCAGACACTCCAACCCTTGCGGCACACTTGGTTTGGGGGCTTCCCCGCAGAATCAATGGCGGACTCCATATAGCCCGTGGGGTTTTAGACTTGTAGGGGTGTACCACCTAACTTAGAAGTAATACGAAGATGTAAAATTGCACTGACAGAAAGGTTTTTATGATTATCAAAATGCCTATGTGTTTTGGAATTTATATCCTATACGATGTTTTATAATTAGCTCTCAACTATTTTAGTTACATTAAAAGCTTTATTTTGGATTGCTCCGCGTACCAGTATAGCTGTATTGACCCCCTAACTTCCAGGTCCTGAGTCACAGTCTAGGGGTCCTGATAAGCAGTAGATTTCTTTATACAACAGTGCACAGTCCAATCAGTAAGCCTTCTATATTTCGAAAGGCCTAATTATCTTTAGACATTTATCATTAGTTATGGTTTTGGTCTACTAGGGGCCTTGTCCTAGAATTTTCAGACAGTGGTTGTTAGTCATGTAGTAAAGATTTCGCAGACGGTGGATTTTATTTGCCCTTGTTGAATTTATATCAGACTTATGACCATGATTCAGTTTCGTTATACTTTTCGCATTTCCTTATTCTGTATGAATGGTGCATATGATTACAATTTAGGAGGACTCTCGGGCTTTGATGGTTCGGGATGTCCATCATGGCCAGGGCCCCAGTTTGGGCCGTCAGAAACTTGGTATCGGAGCACAGTTCCTAGTCCTAGGGTGTCTGCATAATCGTGTCGGGTAGAGTCTTGTTTATATGTATGTAGCGCACTACACTTATAAGCATAAGGCTACAAGACATTTAGGAAAGTGTTTCCCCTCTTTATGATTTAGTTCGTGCGTTAGAGTTTGATTTAGAATTGCCCCCTAATCAGTGATCTATTGTATTTTAGAAAATGGCCATACCTCCTCGTCACTCCAACAATAAGAATACTAAGTATGATGAAGTCCGCCCTACCCATAGGATGCCAAGTTTTTGAAGCTTTGACCAACAAGGGACATCAAGTCATCACTATCACTTGACCTTCCTCTGTCTTTTTTGGGCATATGGGGTGCTTTTTTTAGGGTTGCAATAGGAATTAATTGAGAAGGAGAAGAAGGGTAACATTTTAGTCCAGTAACTATGGAAAACTCCTTCCAACCAAAACAAACAGGTATGCCACAATAATTTATCTATACCTCATCCATCTTATCTTTATTTTCATACATAAACCTATACTTGAGAAGATCATATACTATTTTTATTTGAAAACAAGCATTATTTTCCTCTGGCAAATCAAGATATTGCCAAAGAAGCTGTCTTTGAAATAAATATCTAATTTTTTATCTCAAAGTATTTTTCTAAAGGCGTCAAAAGATTTTCCCATGGATGACTTAACCACAAAATCAGTAGTTAAATTTGTGGCACCATCGCACTGTATTCTCACAGGATAACTATCAATACTGAAGGTTTTGACCAATTCTTTAGTGGAAGGGCTATTAGCATTTGGATTATCTCCTTTGAAACATTCTTCATACCCATGTTCATTATCTTCTACTTCTGATTGAGATAATGCTTGTAAAGCAAGATTATAGAGTGGTGGATGTAGCCTAGCTACTTCACTTATTCCTTTACTCGGTCTTGATTTAGTTTTTTTTTCTTTTGAGAGCCATATTATATAAAAATAACAGGAAAATAAAAAGGATTATAATTGATTAAAGCATTGTTAAAAAGGATAATGGAAAATCTAACATATATAGCACAGTAAAATAATAGTTCCAATAGATCACATATATGCTGCAATAGGTGTGTTATCTATTACAACATATAACTAACCTATTGCAACAGAAGATTAATCTATTGTAAACAATAAAAATAGTTTGTATACTGTTGTAATTTCTTTCAATGAATCACTCATCTGTTGAAACAAATGATTGGTCTTTGCAACAGATCAACTGTCAATATTGTTTAGATTTCTTTCGACAAAAGCCTCATATATCGCAATAGATGAATTATCTATTGGGGGAAATTAACCTGTCGCAACAGAAGCGTAATCTATTGTAAAAAATAAAAATAATTTCTATACTATTGTAATTTCTTTCAATAGATCACTTATCTATTGAAATAGATATTGGTCTATCCAACAGATAAACTATCAATGTTGTTTAGATTTCTTTTAACAGAAGCCTCATCTGTCGTAACAGATGAATTATCTGTTGGGAGAAATCAAAGTCTTGGACATGTCGTCCTGTTGGAATAGTTAATAGGATTTCAAACAACAGATTGTTCATCTATTGTATCAGATGGTTCATCTGTTGCATTATATGGTTCATCTGTCGCATCAGATGGTTCATCTATTGCATTAGATGGTTCATCTGTTGTATTAGATAGTTCATCTGTTGTATCAGGTGGTTTATTTGTTGCAGGAAACAAATAGTACCAGGATTTCCATTTAATATCAAATACACCATTTTTACCAAGAACAACAACAAATCAACTCAATAACACCAACACAAAACCCACACAACACTGAAGCCAAGAACATCAATAGTGACCAAAAATACCAAAATTGTTGTTTTGTTTGTACAAATACAAAGAACAAAAATCAAACTTCCAGAAACTCAACAGAGACCAAAAAATCAAATCAATAGTTCGACAACAAAGACAACAGTAACGAAAAAAATTATTTTTTACTTCGGAAAAAGAAAAGAAGAATAAGAAATACCAGAAATTAGGTTATCGTTCAGTTTCTATTTTAAATTTAAGCAGCACATATTAAAATTGCTAACCAATACTAGAAAATTTCTTCTTCATTGTTTTTAATTCATTTCTTCTTGATTGTTAGAGGAACAAAAGAACTGTTTTCTTGGATAGTGAAACAATAAATGCTCAAGAGTTTTTCATACGGTACTAATTTTTTCTTAATTTGTTGTTGTTTCCATTTTATTTTTCTTTAATTTTCCTTCATCAATGTGTTCAAATTTATTTCATGATTGTTAAAGGTGTGATAGAATTGTTTTATTGGATAATGTAACAAAAAAAGCTTTAGAGGTTTGCTTACTGATTCGAACGACACTAATTTTTTCTTAATTCAACAAAGTTTTTGAGTTTTTTTTTATTGTCCTTTTTTATTATTTTTAATTTCCTTTTTTCTTTGGTTGTTAGATACTCTGATCTGCAAGAATGTAGAAATTTTTTTATAGTTAATTTGAGTGATGGGCTACGTACCTTAAAAATAGAATGATTTGATCTTTTTACACTTAGTAAAAAAAAATTTCAATAGATAAAATTATTTGATTTTAAATAACCAAAAGTTATACGTGTGAGACATGTTCAGTTAAACTAGTTAACTAAAAATTAGGTATTTTGTTTTTAATTAAAACAATGATTTTAGGGCATTTCCTTTAATTTTCTCTTAAGCCATTTATATACAGATTTAAAACAGATTTTAAAAAGTTGTTGACATGTATTGAGTGTTTCATATAGAGATTAACATAATCCTATTAAGATTGAATCATGATACACAAACTGTGTCTATACAGGACAAATAAAATAAATCAAAGGACTGTAATTTTGGACAGACTGCAAAGAAGAAAGCATGAGAATTTTATGTGCTGTTTTAGGCGGTAACTTTTTCTTAAACCTCGTTGCTATCAATTTTTTTAAAATTTGATTTCCCTTCTTCATTTTTTTCAATTTAATCTTTTCTTGATTGTTAGAGCAATACAAGTACTGATTTTTTGGACTGATCAACGAATAAAGCTTAAGAATTTCGCTTGCTATTTTAGATGGTACTAATTTTTTTCTTGATTTGTCTTTGTTATCAACTTCATTTTTTCTTTGATTTTCCTTCTTCTTTGTTTTCAATTCATTTCTTCTTCATTGTTAGAGGAACAAAATGACTGATTTCTTGGACAATGAAACAAAAAAATCTCAAGAGTTTTTTAGACGGTACTAATTTTTTCTTAATTTTGTATTGTTTTTAGTTTTATTTTTTCTTTAATTATCCTTCATCATTGTTTTTGAATTTATTTCATGATTGTTAGAGAAACAATAGTATTGTTTAAGTGGATAGTGCAACGAAGAAAGCTGAAGAGGTTTGCTTGCTGATTCGGATGACATTAATTTTTTCTTAATTCATCAATGTTTTTAAATTTATTTTTTTCTCTTTTTATTTTCCTTTTTTATTTTTTTATTTCCTTTTTTGTTTGATTACTAGCTACTCTGATGTGAAAGAATATAGAAAAAGATCTTATAGTTAATTTGAGTGATGAGCTACGTACCTTAAAAATGGAATGGTTTGATATTTTTAAACTTCATTAAAAATATCTCCAACAGACAAAATTATTTAATTTTAAATAATCAAATTTCGTACGTGTGAAACACATACGGTTAAACTAGTCAACTAAAAGTTGGATCTTTTTTTATTTAAAACAACAATTTAAGGGCATTTCCTTTAATTTTCCCTTAAACCTTTATATACAACTTTAAAGTAATTTTTAAAAAGTTGTTCACATGTATTGAATGTGTCATATAGAGATTAACATAATCTTATTAAGATTGACTCACTATAGATAAACTTTGTCTATAGAGGACAAATAAAAGAAATAAAAAACTATTATTTTGGACAGTATTGCAAAGAAGAAAGCACGAGAATTTTGTATACTATTTCTGGCGGTATTAACTTTTTCTTAAACCTCGTTGCTATCGACCTTTTTTTCTTTGATTTTCCTTCTTCATCGTTTTCAATTCAATATTTTCTTGATTGTTAAAGGAACAAAAGAACTGATTTCTTAGATAGATCAACGAAGAAAGCTTAAGAATTTTATTTGCTATTTTAGACGGTACTAATTTTTTTTCTTGATTTGTCTTTGTTATCAACTTCATTTTTTCTTTGAATTTCCTTCTTCATTGTTTTCAATTTACTTTCTTCTTGATTGTTAAAGGAACAAAATGACAGGTTTCTCAAGAGGTTTTCAGACGATTCTAATTCTTTCTTAAGTTTTCGTTGTTGTTGAAGATATGTCTCAAAATATAGTATATAACATTAGTAGTTTTAAATTATTAGAGTTCTATGTGGCTTAGACATAGGAATTAGTTATCGCTTTGTTATTTTAATTTTAATTTGAATTGATGTCTAATTATAAATTTAGCTATAAATATATGTTTTGAGTTATTAATAAAATAATTTTCTTTGACAATACAATTTAACTGTCTAAGTCTTTCTCTGTTATTTCTTTAATTTCAAAGCTAAAAAACAATAATTGGTACTAGAGCCATTTTCTTAAGGTATTTGAGAGTGAGATGAATTATGAAAACAACTTTTCCAAGATAGCTCCTCCTATTATTGATGGTGAGAATTACCAACTTTGGATAGTAAGAATGGAGACTTATCTTGAGGCTTTAGATCTTTGAGAGGCTATGGAGGAGGATTTTGATGTTCTTGTACTGCCCGATAATCCTACGGTGTTCCAGATCAAAAGGCAAAAGGAAAAGAAAACCAGAAAATTAAAGGCAAAAGTAACTTTGTTTGCTAGTATGTCTCCAACAATTTTCATGAGAACTATAACCCTTTAATCAATAAAAGAAACTTGAGATTATCTGAAGGAAGAATATACAGGAGATGAAAAAATATGAGGAATCAAGGTGTTTAATCTAATAAGGAAATTCAAATTGAGATGAAGGAATCTGAGACCATCAAAGAGTACTCAGACCGACATCTTGACATTGCTAACAAGGTAAGATTGCTTTGCCCAAAATTTAAAGATTCATGAATTATTGAAACAATTCTTGTTACAATGCTGGAAAGATATGAAGTATCAATAACTACATTGAAAAACACAAAAGACTTTTCCAAGATTACCTTGACAGAATTATTAAAACATTGCAGGCATAAGAGCAAAGGAAGCTTATGAGGTAGGATAATATGGTTAGAGAAGCTTTGATAGTCAATTACAAGACTCAAAGCAAGGATAATAATTCAAGAAAAAACTACCAACCTTTCCAACACTTTGGCAAAATAGGTTATCCTCCAGGAAAATGTTGGCAAACACCAGATGCATAGTATAATATCTGCAATCAACTTGGCCATGAAGCTGTGATTTGCAAAAACAAATCTAAAAAATATGAAGCAGATGCCCAAGTCATTAAAGAAGAAGAAGAAGAAGAAGATCACTTATTTGTGGCAACATGTTCTTTAACCAAAAAAATATGATTTTTGAATGATTGACAGTGGTTGTACAAACCACGTGACATATGACAAAACTCTTTTTAAAGAGTACCTCCTTTGGAAAATAAGAATATCAGAATTGGGAATGATGACTATATTCCTGTAGAGGGAAAATGGAATATTGCAATCGAAATAATTATAGGTATAAAAATAATTTCAAATGTCCTTTACGTGTCTGATATTGATAAACGTTTGTTAAGTGTTGGATAGCTAATGGGAAGAAGTATTTAAATTATTATTTGGAGATAAATATTACCGAATCTTTGATTCCACTAGTTATGAGATTTTACAAGTTGATATGAGAGGCAAAAGTTTCTTATTTAATCCAACGAAAGATGCACACAAGCCTTGCAAGACCAAAGATGAATGGACACATTCATTCAAGAGATCAAATTCAGCCAAGACTACAATCTACAATTTCTGATCCAAGGAGGAGTGTTGAAGATATGTCTCAGAAATAAAGTAGATAACTATTAATAATTTTGAATTATTAGAGTTCTATGTATCTTAGACTTCCCCACTTTATGGGAATACACTAGGTTTTTTGTTGTTGTTTGTGTAGCTTAGACTTAGGAATTAATTATCCCTTTGTTATTTGAATTTGAATTTGAATTGAAGACTAGTTAGAAATTTAGCTATAAATATATGTTTTGAGTTATTAATAAAATAATTTTTTTGAGAATACAATTGCAATAGTTTTCTTCTCTAAGTCTTTCTCTATTATTTCTTTAATTTTAAAGCTAAACACCAACAATTGTTTTCAATCACCATTTTTTATTTTATTTCATGATTGTTTAGGGAACAATAACATTGTTTTCCTGGATAGTGCAACAAAGAAAGATTAAGAGGTTTTCTTGTTGATTCAGACGATACTAATTTTTTCTTAATTCATCAATATTTTTGAGTTTTTTTTCTTCTTTATTGTTTTTCATTTCCTTTCTTCTTTGATTGTTAGTTGCTCGAGGTATTTTGTTAAAAGTGACAAAAGAGTTTCAAATGAGGAGTCGGTGACTCAAGTCTTAATAATTGAGTGTAGGTGACAATTATTTTATTGTGGATTAAAAACTTAAAAAAGTTTGAGATTAACCCACAAGTTTTTAAATTTATACTTTGATCCAAATGTTAACAAAATATAACAGGAAACAGAGGAAAAAAGGTGTGTTTCTCTCTCTTCTCATCCATTATTATTTTTTTCTCTTAGCAATTTTTTTTGCTCATTGTTATTGCTGCTTCATTCATTATCTTCTGCATCGTTATTGTAATACCCCACAAAGTCCTAGTCATTTTAGTCCTATATAGCATGCCAAAAGAGGTTCCAAACTTAAAAAAATTCAGCTAAGTGTTACGACTTAGAAGCATTTTTAGCCCTCGTAATTGAATGATCCTATTTTTGATCCTTATAACCTTAGAATGTCGACTTTTAAGTTGATTCATGATAAGGGATGTCAATAGGTCATATTGAGTGAGTTTCAGAATTTTTAGACATCATTAAAATCATTTTTAGATGCCCAAAATAGTGCATCGACACGATCAGGCCACGACACGTCAGTAACGGGGTCGACAGTATCGACGCAGCACGCCAGCAATCGCGTTGACACCATCGATGTGGTGGATTAGGTATCGCATTGCTGGGCACATTTTTCTCATTAAACTTTGACTTTCTAAAGGAAATTAGGTCCTTTTCCCCTCATCTAATTCAACTAAAACACAAAATTAAGGATCTAAAAGGGCAAATATACTCATCTTTTCACAAAATACTCTCAAGAAAAAAAAACCCTAGTTTCTTTAATTTTAAGTCCATATTCCAAGAAATCCCCAACAATCTTCACAAAATCAACAATCAAGGTATGTTAGGTGTTAATCCTTGGGTTTTATTTCACCCTTGGAGTTCAAGAACCCTTTTTAAGACAATAAATTAATAGACTCATGATTTACATGTACAAATTAGGTTGTATTCATGTTTGTGTTATTGTATTGGTTTCAATTCAAGATTTAATTATAAGTTTCATGAACATAAGATAGCATGTGTGTTGATTGATGTAATTGCTATGTTAAAACCCTTAAAATTGCAAGTTTAAGTTATAGTCATGATGCTTATGTGTTGTTCATTATCATTTGCATTAATTATGCTCCCCAAGTGTTTGATAGATTGTCCATGTGAATTGAATAGTGTAATCATGACATGTTAGCCTGTGTTCTCATTCATGTACTAGTTCATGACCTCCAAGTGTTTGAAAAAATATCTTAGTGATTGAATTGTGAAGAATTGACTATTTCTATGCTTTCAGGATTTGCAATGTTTTATTATGGATGCTATCGAGTCCTGGGGGTATTTATTACCCAAAATATAGCTATTTACTTAGTTTTAGTAGTTATAGAATAGTCCCAGTAAAGGTCAAGAATAGTAGTACTTAGTTAGTTAACAGAACTCAGTGAACTCAGTCCAATTCAGGTAGCCAACATGATCAGTGTTAGTTCAGTCAAGCCTAGTACAATTTAGTTGTTAATTCAGTGTCAATTAAGTTGGGAGTAGAATTCAGTACGAGTGAACCTAGGGATGGGGGCATTCCTGCCAGTAGAGGGTTTGACCCTTAATAGCCGTACCTGGATTACAGAACTACGTAGCCAGCGTAGAGTAAGTCGTCCTCCTGCCATACTTGGGTTGACACAATTATATATATATATATATTTCATAAGTCTTTCTTCCAAATTAGGATACCCAGTTTGTTAGTATCCTGTGGCAAGGTGCTAACACCCTTCCAACTAGGGTCACAGGTTGGACCCCAAATTAGTCTACATCGGGGTATGTCGATTAGATGAACATTCTCACAGTTACAGTTTCAATCTCGGCATTCAGTCAAGAACTCACTCAGTTCTACCAAACCATGGCTATTAGTTATCAGTTACTAAGACATTAGAATTCAGTACTCAGCTTCAGTATAATCTCAGATACATGGTGTATACCGATATACGCAGTATCGCATGTTCAATATGTTTAATAGTTTCAGTTTTGCATGTACTCTAATCTAGTTACTTCATGATATTAATTTAGTTATTTATTATTTCACGCATATGAACCCACGTATATCATCCTTACCTCGCTTAGCATACCAGTACATTTCACGTACTGACGCATATTCTCCTTTGCGCTTGATGTCTTATATCATAGGTTAGGATGGTAAGGTTCCTGACCATACTTTGCATCTCAGGCTATCATCAGCATATATAGTAGTGAATCCTTATATTTCCCAGATAGAGTTTATTCATTTCAGTATTTCAGCAGTTCAGTAGTTATTTCAGTCAGAGTTAGTTAGGGGTTTGTCCTATCAACTCTATATTCAGATAGTTAGAGGCTTTCAGACTAACATTGCCAGTTATTCAGTTTTCAAATGTTATTAACAGTTATACTCAATATTATTTTAGTATTTTAAGAACCTTATGGGATTTTTAGATTTCTTCCGCTTAGACGTATTTTAGTATTTTATTCAGTACTCACAGCAGGTACCAGTCATGGGTTAGCTTGTGGTCCTTTGGGGTCGAAAGCATCATGTGATTCCCAGGGTGTAGTCTTAGGGTGTTAAAAACTTGGTATTAGAGCCTAAGTTTATAAAGAGTCCTATAAATTCTGAAAGCTACATCAAGTAGAGTCTTGTACATGGGTATGTAGTGCGCTACACTTATGTATAAGAGGCTATGAGGCATTTTAGCAAAAAACTCCCTTCTTTCAGTTTCCATATTGTACGAGTGAGCATAAGCTCAAGTTAAACTCTCGGTATAATCCAACTTTTACTTCCATTTATAGAACATGCCTCCCAAAAAGACCAACGGAAGAAGAACTGGGAACCAGCCAACACCTCTGCCTGTTTAGGAAGATCCCCTAAATGAGCACTTTTCTCAAGTAGAATTTAGAGCAGCTTTCACCACCCTATCTCATTTTGTAGCAGCCTAGAATGAATGTCCAGTTGTTGTTCTGGCCAACACAATGGCCAATAGTGCTGCAGCTAGAATTTAGGACTTCACCCAAATAAACCTTCCTTCATTTTCAGGGCGTAAGTCTGAAGAGAACCCACAGGAATTCCTTGACATAGAGCAGAAGGTAACATATATTATGGGGGTAACTTCTAGTGAGAGTACTAAGTTAGCTACCTATCAGTTGCAGGATATAGCTCACATATGGTTTAAGTAGTGGAAGGTAGATAGAGGCACAAATGTAGAGCCTATAGAATGGTAGGATTTTGCTAATACCTTTCTAGATAGGTTTTGTAATACCCCGTATCTTTTCTAGCTAGAATCCGTCCCTAGGATGTTAAGGGATAGCTTCTAAGATGAATTTAATATAAATTTGTATGGAATTCTTTAGATTTGAAATTTCCATGGTGTAGGAAATAGAATAAGCTTTCCAATGATATAAGATTCGCCTAAATCCAATAACCAAGTAAGAAGTTATGGCTATTTTAAGTTCTAGTCACAAAACACCATTATTTGATCCCTTAGCGCACTGCGGATTAGTGTTAATTCCTAATTATTAACTTTCAGTGGCCCTCCGAGATATTGATGCATCGCAGAGAGAGCCAAATTCCTAATTGTCCAATTCTAGTAAAGGACCGCGATAATGGTGCATTGTGCCAAGTTTTTAGGTCCCATCTAAGTTGGCAACGTGATACCTCTGCATTGTGCCACCATACATTTTCCCAGTTGGTATTTTCCAGTGGCTTGGCGTGATAGTGGTGCGTCGCGCCAAGGCCAAAAATTGAGATTCTAATCGTTTTCCAGTTCCGTTTAAAAATTTAAAAAGGGGTATTTTAGTAAATCTCCAACCCCCAAATCCATCCAAAAACACAAGATCACTCATATTTGAGAGCACATTATGCATTATTAATCATTCCCTCTCAAAGAGAAAACCCTAGTTCATCAACTTTCTCCCCAAGAAATCCAAGATTCCTCCATTAACTCTCCAAGATAACTTAAGATTGAAATTTCCCAATACAAGAACACTAAGAAATCATCTCAAAAGCATCAATAGGAATCAAAGATTCAAGCCTTTCATCAAATATCATCAATTAAGGTATGTGGGGTTTGAACAAGGACAATCCTTTCGTCCTTGTGCCCAAAAAACTTGATTTTTATTAAACATTACATGATTCGCAAGTTAGGGTTGTTACCCAATTCTTATTATTTTGTTTATGAAATTATCATGTTATTTAAGGATTCAAATACAAGAGGTTTACATATATCAATGTTTGAAATCATGAGATTCATATTTCAGTTATTTTCCCACTATCTTGATCGAGATTGTTGAAATATTTTAAGATTACTGTTGAGAATAAAGTTTAAATATTATTTTGATGCATTAAAGCTATATATTTTGAGTCCTAAGTACAATTGAGAATTTATAAGGAGATTATGATCTCATGTTTTATTGACAAATTTGTCAAGTGCTTACAAGAGCGAAGATTTATCTTTTGATCCAAAGCTAAGACAAGGAATCCACATTTTTTAACATAGTTTGAGATTTAAAGAAGAGAATAATCAGTTTTAATTATAAACCCTTATGTTAATTTAAGGTGGATTTCCTAAAAGTTCTGAGATTAAGTGTGAGAGTAGTATTTAGCACCTAGTTAGGTATGATTCCAAGGTCTCATGCCCTAGAACTACGTGCCACTGTAGGACTAAGATTATTCCCACTTCTATATGGATAACTAAGATTGTGATCACTCAAGTTATGGTTCTATTTTGATGGCAAGGGTAGAATAGCTCTCCCCAATGTGGGCAAGACGTTGGACTCCATGTTATCTCACATGGTTTATGTCAGTTTGAAAAAACTCCCAAGCCCAAAGTCGCTAAGTCCCAAAGCTTCTAAGTTTCAAAAGAAAAGAATGATAGAAAGGTTTTTAATAGGGTAACTATTATGACTCCCTATATTCACCAGTATGATTGGTGATACATGATTTTACATTTTGATATTTTGGATAATCAAGCTTATGTGAGTCATATACATCCACATGCATTTACTTTCTAATTATAATGATGTTTACTTATGCATTACACCTCGATATACTCAGTAGAACCTCAAAGTACTGATCCATATATATGTCTATGTACTACATTGTCTTATAATGTAGGTTCAGGTGCTCAGTGTCAATAGCGTGAGTAGTTTGAGCATCTTTATCTACGCCCACAGTTGGTGAGTCCTCATGATCCGAGGTCCTACTTCTTTAGATTTCCAGCTTTTATAGTATTTAAGTTATAATTTTTAGTTTAGTCCAAATCAGTTGGGGGTCGTCCCAATGGCTCTCTATTTTGTTATTTGTAGTAGAGGCTTGTCGAACTACGAGTTTATTTATAGACTTTCTACATTTGTTATTAAAACATTATCTATAATTTATTCAGTTTAATTTTGGTATAACATAGTATTATTTCTTGATTTGATGATCTTGCAGTAAGGGTCAGACTTAGTAGCAGGCTCAAAGGGTTAGCTTGAGGCTACATGTATTCTTGAGCACCGTGTGACATCCCAAGATCAGATTTTGGGGCGTTAAATAACTTTGTATCAGAGCCTAAGGTTTAGAGAGTCCTACGGAGTCAGATAAACCGTGTTACATAGATTTTTGATCATCGGTGTGAAGTGCACCATATCTATGAACAAGATGCTACGGAGCATTTTAGGAAAATCCTCTTTTTCTTTCATAATCCATCATGCTTACAACTGTCTTTATTTGCTATTAACTCATGCTCTTTTATGACAGAATATGCCTCCTCATAGAGCTAATGCCCATAGAAATGATAACCAAATGTCTTAGATCCTAGATCCTTTCAATGAGAATGTACACATGTAGAGTTTCGAGCAGATTTTTAGGGGCTAGCCAAAGATGTGTCTTCTAGAGTTCAAGGTAATTGTCAAGCTGTAGTCCCACCTTAGAAGGATGAGGATTTAGCCATAGTCAGAATTCTAGACTTTATGAGAATGAACCGGCCGTAATTCTTTGGGTTGAAAGCTAGTGAGGACCCACAATTATATCTTGATGAGGTAAAGAACATCACACAAGTGATTTATGTTTTTGAAGAAGAGAGTGTAGAATTACCATCCTATAAGCTGAAGGATGTTGCTTATGATTGGGTAGTAATGTGGAAAAAGACTAGAGGGGAGAATGCAACTCCTATGACTTGGAAGACATTTTACGATGCATTCTTAGACAAATTCTTCCTAATGGAGATGAGGAAAGCTAAGATAAAGGAGTTCATAAACCTGAGGCAGGGCTCCATGACAGTGAAGGAGTATTGCCTCAAGTTCAACCAGTTGTCTAAGTATGCCCCTAATCAGATGGCTGACCCTAGGTCAAGCATGAGTAAGTTTGTGATCGGTGTGTCTATATTGGTAGTTAAGGAGTGTAGAACTGCTATGCTTAATAGAGACATGGATTTTTCTTGATTGATGATGCATGCTAAGCAGATTGAGGCAGAGAAGATGAAGGAAAGAGAGAGAGTAAATAAGAGGGATAGAAAAGGGCAGTTTGAGTATGGTCAAACTAGATCCCATGAGGGGAGTGACCCATAGTTTCAAAACTGTTCATCTATGCCAGTACCGTCTTTAGCTATTGACCCTACACCTAGAAACAAGCAAGAACACTGGGGTAAGTCTTCTATGTCTAGATCCTAGAATAGTGTGAGTGGTAAGCCCAATTATCCTTCATGTGCTAAGTATGGTAGAACACATACCGGTGAGTGCTTGGCCGAGCAGAAGGGTTGGTTTGGTTATGGAAAGTTGGGGCATAGAATTAGACAGAGTCTGTATGCTAAGTATGGAAATAGAGATATTGGTCCTCAGACTCAGGCTGCCAGTGCACCAACCCCTATAGTTCATACAGCCCCTCAGGGTGCTTTATCCAGTAATGATGGAATACAATTCAAGAATCGATTCTATGCTCTACCATCCCGCCAGGAGCAGAAAGATTCACCAGATATTGTTACTAGTATGCTTCGTATTTTTTATTTTGATGTGTATGTGTTGTTATACCCCGGGTTGAATTTCTCTTATGTGACCCCATTAGTTGCCATAAATTTTGATATAAGTTCTGAAAAGATTCTTGAGCCTTTCTTGGTTTCTACTCCAGTAGGTGAGTCAGTTGATGCCAAATGGATTTACAAAAAGTGTCCTATCACTGTTCTTCATAGAGTCATGATAGCAGACTTGATAGAGTTAGACATGCTTGATTTTGATCTTATTCTTGGTATGGATTGGCTCTATTCCTATTATGCTTTTATAGATTATCTCACTCGAGTGTTAAAGTTTTAGTTTCCAGATGATCCAATCTTTGAGTGGTCCGAGAATTCAGTGTCTTCCAAGTGTCATTTCATATCTTAAGTCCAGAAGGTTAATATCCAAAGGTTGCATTTACCATCTAGTTTAAGTTAAAGACACTAAGTTTGAGACCTTAATAGTTCAATTAGTCAATATAGTAAATGAGTTTCCAGATGTCTTTCCAGAAAATCTCCTAGGGGTACATCCCGATAAAGAGATAGAATTCAATATTAACCTTCTCCCAGATACTCAGCCTATTTTTATCCCTCCTTGTTGTATGGCTACCTCAGAGCGTAAGGAGTTGAAGGATAAACTCAAAGATCTTTTAGAGAAAGGTTTCATAAGGCCTAGTATTTCTCCATGGGGCGCTCCTATCCTATTCGTGCAAAAGAAAGATAGTTCTTTGCATATGTGCATTGACTATCATCAGCTAAATAAGGTCAAAGTCAAGAACAAATATCCTCTTCGTAAAATTGATGACCTGTTTGATCAATTGCAAGGTGCATGTTATTTTTCAAAGATAGACCTTAGATCCGTCTATCATCAACTTAAAGTTAGGAATTGTGATATACCAAAGATTGCTTTTATAACCCATTATGGTTATTTTGAGTTTCTAGTCATGTCTTTTCGGCTAACCAATGCTCCAGCAGCATTCATGAACCTCATGAATTGAGTGTTCAAGAAGTACCTAGATATGTTTGTCATAGTGTTCATAGATGATATCTGTGTGTACTCCTGTAGTGAGGATAACCATGCATACCATCTTAAAATTTTCTTGGAAACACTTAGAGATCATCAATTTTTTGCCAAGTTCAGCAAGTGTGAATTTTGGCTAAGGTCTGTAGCTTTTCTCGATCATATTATTTCTGCTGATGGCATTAGAGTTGATCCCCAAAAGATAGAAGCTGTAAGAAATTGGCCTAGACCTATCTCACCATCAGACATTAGGAGTTTCATGGGTCTAGCTGGCTATTACCGCTGTTTTGTTGAGGATTTCTCATCTATTGCATCTCCTATATCTATGTTGACCTAAAAGAAAGTTAAGTTCCTGTGGTCAGATTCCTACAAGAAGAGTTTTTCAGGAGTTGAAGACTTGACTCACTTCAGCCCTATTATTAGCATTACCTGATGGTACAGATGATTTTATGGTTTATTGTGATGCCTCTAGAGTTGGTTTGGGTTGTGTGTTATTGCAGAGAGGTAAGGTCATAGCCTATGCCTCTAGAAAGTTGAAGCCTCATGAAAAGAATTACCCAACCTACGATCTTGAATTAGATGTTGTGGTGTTTGCTTTGAAAATCTAGAGACATTATCATTATGGGTTGCATGTTGATATGTTCACGGATCATGTATCACAAAAGCTTGCAGTATGTGTTTACTCAAAAGGAGTTGAATCTTCGTCAGAGGAAATGGTTAGAGTTGTTGAAGGATTATGATATGAGTGTGTTTATCATCCAGGCAAGGCCAATGTAGTGGCATACGCCCTTAGTAGATTGTCTATGGGCAGTGTTGCTCATGTTTTGAATAATAAGAAAGAATTAGCTCAAGAATTTCATCATTTGGATATATTGGGTGTCAAGTTGGTTGACTCAGCTGAGGGGAATGTTTGGGTTCAGAGTAGTTCTGAATTTTCCCTAGTTTCGGAAGTGAAGGAAAAGCATGATATGTATTCTAGTTTTGTCAAACTGAAGGAGTCAGTATAAGACCAAAAAGTAGAGGTTTTCTCCCGAGAAGATGGTGTGCTGAGATACCAAAGTAGATTATGTGTGCCTTGTGTTGATGATTTGAGGAACATAATTATGGTAGAAGCACATGGAGTGCGTTATTTTATTCATCCCGGTGCTACCAAGATGTACCACGATTTGTAGGAAATTTATTGGTAGAGTGGTATGAAGAAAGAAATAGTAAAGTTTGTAGCAAAGTGTGCAACTTATCAATAGGTTAAGGTAGAGAACCAAATACTTGGTGGTACATTGCAAAAGTTCAGTATCCCTACTTGGAAGTAGGGAGAGGTGAATATGGACTTTGTGACTAGTTTACCCCAATCGCGTCGTCATTATGATTCGATATAGGCTATTGTAGACAGATTGAATAAGTCAATGCATTTCTTTTCATTTCACACATCTTATACAGATGAAGACTATGCTAAGTTGTACATTCGAGAGTTAGTTAGATTGCATGGAGTTCCCTTGTCTATTATCTCGGATACGAGTATTCAGTTTAATTCCTAATTTTGGAGATCCTTTTAGAAGGGTCTTGGTACCTAAATCCATCTTAGTTTAGCTTTCCACCCTCAGACAGATGGTCAAGTAGAGAGGACCATCCAAACTCTAGAGGATATGTTGAGGGCGTTGGGATGAGCATTTGCCATTGATTGAGTTTGCTTATAATAATAGTTACTATTTTAGCATTCAGATGGCCCCGTTTAAGGCTCTATATGAGAGGAGATGTAGGTCATCCATAGGTTGGTTTGACGTGGGTGAAGCAACCTTTCCTGGGCCTGATGTAGTTTTTAAAGCTATGGAGAAAGTCAAGTTTATTAGAGAAAGATTGAAAATAGCCCATAGTCGTCAGAAATCATATGCGAATGTAAGAAGGAGAGATCTTGAGTTTGAAGTTGGTGATTTAGTGTATCTGAAGATTTCACCCATGAAAGGGGTGAAGAGATTTGGCAAGAAGGGGAAAATCAGTCCCCGGTATATTAGACCTTACAACATTTTGAGTCGTGTTGGGAAAGTAGCTTATTCTTAAGAAGTGCATCGGTGACTCCACCATTGTAATTCTTTTTGAAAGCTCAAAAATTCAGAACAACCTTTCATACAAACAGATTTGAGTTGAGATTTTAGATCATCAGATCTGTAGACTAAGGAACGAAGAAGTTCCCTTCGTCAAAGTTCTTTGGGAAATCAGTCGGTTGAGGGCGTTACTTGGGAAGTAGAAGCAGATATGCGAGAAAAATACCTTCACCTTTTCTCTGCAAACTCAGATCTAGCTGAATATAATACTCTTCCATGATTCAGTTCCTTTCTAATTAGTTATTCTACAATATAGATGTCCTCATGTAAGTTCATGCACCCACAGAGTTACTCAGAAGCTCAGAATGATTTAGATTCAGTTGCATGGTTCATTTCAGTTGTTCATGCTATCTTATATTCTTAGATTCCTTAGAAATTTCAGCTTAACTAGCCATATTCAAGGACGAATGTTTCCAAAGGGGAGATATTGTAATACCAAATACCTTTTCTAGCTAGAATTCATCCCTAGAATGTTAAGGGATAGCTTATAAGATGAATCTTATTTAAAGTAGTGTGGAATTCCTCAGATTTGAACTTGCCATGGCATAGGAAATCGAATAATCTTTCCAACGATATAAGATTCACGTAAATACGATAACCGGTTAAGAAGTTATGGCTATTTTAAGTTCCAGTTGCAAAACACCATTATTTGGACCCTTAGCCCATCGCAGAGCAGTGTTAATTCCTAATTGCCAATATCCAGTGGCCCTCCGTGATATTAGTGTATCACAGAGAGATTTAAATTCCCAATTGTCCAATTCCAGTGAAGGACCGCGATATTGGTGCGTCAGGCCAAGTTTCTAGGTCTCATCTAAGTTGGTAACGCAATACCACCGTGTTGCGCCACAATGCATTTTCCTAGTTGGTATTTTCTAATGGCTTGGTACGATAGTAGCACAACGTGCCAAGGCAAAAAGTTGGGATTTTAATCAATTTCCAGTTCCATTTAAAAGCTTAAAGGGGGTATTTTTGTAAGTTCCCAACCCCTAAATCCATCCAAAAACACAAGATCACTCATATTTGAGAACACATTATGCATTATTCATCATTCCCTCTCAAAGTCAAAAACCCTAGTTCATCAACTTCCTCCCCAAGAAATCCAAGATTCCTCTGTTAACTCTCCAAGATAACTCAAGATTGAGATTTTTCAATGCAAGAACACTAAGAAATCATCTCCAAAGAATTAATAGGAATCAAAGATTCAAGCCTTTCATCAAAGATCAACAATTAAGGTATGTAGGGTTTGAACAAGGACAATACTTTCATCCTTATGCCCAAAAAACTTGATTTTTATTAAAGATTACATAATTTGCAAATTATGGTTGTTACCCAAATCTTATTATTTTGTTTATGAAATTATCATATTATTTAATGCTTCAAATGTAAGACGTTTACATATATATATGTTTGAAATCATAAGATTCATATTATGAGTTACTTTCCCACTATCTTGATTGAGATTGTTGAAAGCTTTTATGATGACTGTTGAGCATGAAGTTTAAATATGATTTTGATGCAATAAAGCTGTATATTTTGAGTCCTAAGTACAAGTAGTGAATTTATAAGGAGATTATGATCTCAAGTTTTATTGACAAGCTTGATGGGTGATTTTAAGCGCAAAGATTGATCTTTTAATCCTAAGCTAAGACAAAGAATCCACATTTTCTTACAAAGTTTGAGATTTAAAGAGCAAAAGCATAATAAGTTTTAATTATAAACCGTTATGCTATTTTAAGGTTGATTTCCTAAAAGTTCTTAGCATAAGTATGGGATTACTATTTAGCACTGAGTTGGGTATAATGCCAAGGTCTCATGCCCCAAAACTACATGCCACCGTAGCACTAAGATTATTCCCACTTCTACGTGGATTAATAAGATTATGATCACTCAAGTTAAGGTTCTATTTCGATGTCAAGGGTAGAATATCTCTCCCCCATGTGGGCAAGATGTTGTACTCCATGTCAGCTCACATGGTTTATATCGGTTAGAAGAAACTCCCAAGCCCAAAGTCTCTAAGTCCCAAAGATTCTAAATTTCAAAAGAAAAGAATGATAGAAAGGTTTTTAATAGACTAAGTGTTATGACTCACTAGATTTACAAGTATGATTGGTTATACATGATTTTATATTTCGATATTCTGGATAATCAAGCTTATATGAATCATATACATCCACATGCATTTAATTTCTAAATATGATGATGGTTACATATACATTAAACCCCTATATACTTAGTACATTCTCAAAGTGTTGATCCACATATATGTCTATGTGCTACATTATCTTATAATGTAGGTTCAGGTGCTCAGTATCAACAGCGTGAGTTGTTCGAGCATCTTTATCTACACTCCCATAGTTGGTGATTCCTCATGATCCGAGGGCCTATATCTTAAGAGCTCCACCTTTTATAGTATTTGAGTTATTATTTTCAGTTTCGTCTAAGTCAGTTTAGGGTCTGTCCCAATGACTCTCTAGTTCGTTAGTAGTAGTAGAGGCTTGTCGGACTATGAGTTTATTTATAGACTTTTAGTATTTGTTGTTAAGACATTATCTATAGTTTATTTAGTTCAGTTTTGGTATAACATAGTATTTTTTATTGATTAGATGATCTTGCAGTAAGGTTTAGACTTAGTAGTAGTCTCAAAGGGTTAACTTGAGGCTACTCGTAGCCTTGAGCACCGTGTGACATCTCGGGATCAGATTTTAAGGCATTATAGGTTCTTTCCATTGGAGTTTAAGAAATCTTAGGTATTAAAGTTCATTAATCTGAAGCAGGACAACAAGAGTGTGAAAAAGTATTCCCTCAAGTTTACTCAGTTGGCCAGGTATGCTCCTCATATTGCAGATGATAGCAGGTGTAAGATTAATAAGTCCATGTTTGGTATATCTAATAGTGTGGTCAAGGAGTATAGGACCGTAATGTTGATTAAGGAGATGGACTTGGCTAGATTAATGGTCCATGTTCAATAGATAGAGGAACAAAAAACTAAGGAGAAAGAGAGAGAAAGCAAGAGGGCTAGAACAAATAGGTTCAGTTTTGCTCAACCTAAGTCAGAGGGTGGTAATTATCCTTCATTTTTCACAAAATCTTCAGTCCCAGCTTCGTCCTCAGCCTGTGGTCCAATGCCAAAATTAAAAAATAGTAATAAGGATAGGGTGCTAGACTTTAAATATTAGGGTAGTGTAAATAGTGCTCAAACAAATCCTCTTTGTCAGAAATATGGAAGAAATCATTAGGGTGTTTATAGGTATAGCAGCGACGTGTGTTTCAGGTATGGTAAGTCAAGTCCTAGAATCAGAGAATGTCCTTAGGTGGGTTCATAGAGTTCGCATAGTCATCCACCATATCAGTCTGGTCGCCCATCTCAGCAGGGTACCGCTTCCAGTGCCACCAGTAGGAAACACCCAAATAGGCTTTATGTACTCCAGTCCCGATAGGATCAGGAAAGTTCTCCTGATGTGCTAACTGGTACGTTACAAGTTTACCATTAATATATTTATTCTTTGCTAGATCCAAGAGCTTCTCTTTGTTTTGTAACTCCTTATATAGCTTTCATCTTTGGAGTCAGTCCCAAAATCCTAACAGATCCTTTCTCAGTATCTACCCCAGTGGGTAATTCTATCATATCCAGTGGGTATACAGGAACTATCTGGTCATGGTGTGTTAGAAAGTTACTTCAACAGACTTAGTAGAGTTAGAAATAATGGATTTTGACATCATTCACGGCATAGATTGGCTCCATTCATGGTATGCTTCAGTTGATTGTATAAAAATAGTTGTCTATTTTTAGTTCCCAAATAGAACTATCCTATAATAGAGGGGTAGTACTTCAGCACTTAGGGGTCAACTTGTTTCATACCTTAGAGCAAGAAAAATAATATCCAAGGGGTGTGTCTATCATTTAGTATGAGTCAAAGACTCTAGTTCCGAGATCCTAGTCTTGAGTCACTTCCAGTAGTAAGTGAATTTCTTGATATGTTTTTCGAAGATCTCTCGGGGGTTCCTCCTAAAATGGAAATTGACTTTGGAATAGACCTTCTTTCTGATACTCAGCCCATCTCTATTTTGCCATATAGAATGGCTCCAATTGAACTTAAAGACTTGAAAGAATAGTTGAAAGACCTCTTATACAAAGGGTTCATCCAGCCCTGCGTATCCCCTTGGGGTGCACCAGTTCTATTCGTGCGAAGGAAATGCAATTCTCTTAGAATGTGTATAGACTACTATCAGTTAAACAAAGTCACCATCAAGAATAAGTACCCACTTCCTAGAATCGATGACTTGTTTGACCAACTTCAAGGTTCCAATTACTTTTCTAAGATAGAACTCATATTAGGCTATCATCAGCTCAGAGTCAGAGAATGTGACATTCCAAAAATAGCTTTCAGAACCTAGTATAGTCACTTCGAGTTTCTAGTCATGTCATTTGGTCTTACTAATGCCCTAGCAGATTTCATGGACTTGGTGCACCATGTGTTCAAGCAGTACTTGGACATGTTCGTCATAGACTTCATCAATGACATTCTTGTCTACTCCCACAGTGAAAATAATCATGTAGACCATCTCAGCATAGTATTATAGACTCTTAGAGCCCATCAGTTGTTTTCCAAATTCAGTTAGCACAAATTTTGGCTAATATCGGTAGCTTTCCTTGGTCAGATCATTTTTGGTGATGGCATTAGAGTTGATCCTCAAAAGATTGAGGTAGTGAGAAACAAGTCTAAACTAATCTCTCCATTAGATATCAAGAGTTTCTTAGGTTTGGTTGGCTATTACTGATGTTTTGTTGAAGGATTTTCTTCCATTGCATCCCTTATGTCCAGATTGACTCAGAAGAAAGTCAAATTCTAGTGGTTAGAATCTTGTGAGTAGAGGTTTTAGGAGTTTAAGATTCGACTCACTACAACCCTAGTTTTTACATTACCCGATGGTTCAAATGGATTTGTTGTATATTGTGATGCTTCTAGAGTTGGATTGGGGTATGTTTTGATGTAGAGGGATAAGGTTGTGGCCTATCCTCCAGATAGCTTAATCCTTATGAAAAGAATTATCCTACCCATGATCTTGAATTAGCAGCTGTTATGTTTGCCTTAAAGTTTGGAGGTACAATTTGTATGGGGTGCATGTTGATGTATTCACAGACCACAAAAGCCTACACTGTGTATTTTCACAAAAAGACCTGAACTTGTGTTAGAAAAGGTGGTTAGAGTTATTGAAAGACTATGACATGGGTGTTCTGTATTATCTGGGCAAGGCCAATGTAGTGGCAGATGCCCTCAGTAGGTTTTCCATGGTTAGTGTTGCTCACGTTGAGGATGGTAAAAAGAAGTTAGTTCAGGAAGTTCATCGGCTTGCCAAACTAGGTATTCATTTGGCTGATTCGGCTGAGGGTAGTGTATGGGTACAGATTATTTTAGAATCTTCTTTGGTTTCTGAAGTAAAGAAAAAAGAATAGGGATCCCATTTTAGTTAAGTTGAAAGAGTTAGTCAGAGAGGAGAAAGTAGAGGTTTTCTCCCAAGGGGGAGACCGTGTATTGCATTGCTAGTGTAGGCTTTATGTGCTGGGTATAGACGGCTTAAGGCAGCGAATTCTACTAGAAGGGCATGATGCGCGTTACTCTATTTATCTAAGGGATACTAAGATGTACCATGACATACGGGAAGTCTATTAGGGGAGTGGGATGAAGAAAGATACTGCAGAGTTTGTAGCTAAGTGCTCAACGTGTCAGTAGGTAAAGATTGAACATCAGAAGCCTAGTGGTCTATGCAGGAGTTCAATATTCCCAGTTAGAAGTGGGAGGAAGTGGAATTGGATTTCGTGATAGGTTTGCCCCGTACACATCGACATCATGATTTGATTTGGGTCATTGTGGACAGGATAACCAGATCAGCCTATTTCTTGCCTGTTCAGAGAGTTAGTTAGGTTGTGCAATGTCCCATTGTCCATCATTTTAGATAGAGGTACACAGTTAACCTCTCATATTTGAAAAGCCTTCCATAAGTGTCTTGGTACCCAAGTCCATCACAGTGCAACCTTTCATCCTCAGACATATGGTTAAGCAGAAAGGACTATTCAGACTTTCGATTATATGTTGAGAGAGTGTGTTGTTGACTTTAAGGGTAGTTGGGATGACCACTTACCTTTTATTGAGTTGGCGTATAATAATAACTATTATTCTAGTATTTAGATGGCTCTGTATGAGGCTCTTTATGGAAGAAGATGCAGATCTCCCATTGGTTCATTTAAGGTAGGTGAGGCTATGGTAGTGGGGCCAAATTTAGTGTTTGATGCCTTAGAGAAAGTGCAGTTAATCAGAGAGAGGCTTAGGAAAGCCCTAGCCGCCAGAAATCATATGTAGATATGAGAAGAAAAGATCTCGAGTTAGAAAATGGTGGCCTTGTGTATTTGAAAATCTCTCCCATGAAGGAAGTGAGGAGATTTGGTAAGAAGGGGAAACTTAGTCCCTGATATATTGGTCCTTATAGGATTCTGATTCATTTTGGTAAGGTAGATTATGAGCTTGAGTTACCTGCAGACTTAGCATCAATGCCTATCGTGTTTCATGTCTTCTTGCTAAAGAAGTGCATAGGTGACCAAGTTGTTGTAGTCCCTATAGAAATTGTAGATGTTCAGGACAGTCTCTCTTATGAGAAAGTCCCAGATAAAATCCTTGATCATCAAATTCACAGACTAAGAAACAAAGAAGTTCCTTCGGTTAAAGTTCTTTGGCAGAATCAGTCCATTAGAGGAGCTACTTTGGAAGCGGAGGTAGTCATGCAAACCAAGTATCCTCACCTCTTCTTTGAAAACTTTGACTCAGCCTAAGGTAACAACCTTTCTTAGATTTATTCTATTCCATGTTCAGTTACAGCTGCATATCATTCTCATATCATTCATGCATTCATGAAACAGTTCAGTCATGTGTCATATCTCAAGAATTTAGTCATGCTTCAGTTATGCATGTCCATGTAAGTACAGTTCCTCAGTTCTTTTCAATTTAGTCAGTCTTATTCGAGGATGAATATTCCTAAGGGGGAGATATTGTAAGAACCAGCCAAAGTTCTAGTCATTTCATTCCTATGTAGCATGCCAAAAGAGGTCCTAGACATAGAAAAATTCATCCAAGTGTTAAGACTTAGAAACATTTTTAGCTTCATAATTGGATGATCTTATTTCTTGTCCTTACAACCTTAGAATATCGATTTTTAAGTTGATTCATGATCAGGAATGTCAATAGGTCATATTGGGTGAGTTTTAGAATTTTCGAACATCGTTAAAGTCATGTTTGGATGCCTAAAATAGTGCATCAATGTGATCAGTCCATGGCACGTTAGTAATTATGCCAACATCATCAACGCAGTATATCGGCAGTTACATTGACACCATCAATGCGACGCATCAGTTATCGCATCGCTGGGCATATTTTGCTCATTAAACTCTGAATTTCCAAGGGAAATCAAGTCCTTTTCCCCTCACCCAATTCAACTAAAACACGAAGTTAAGGATCCAAAGGGGAAAATATACTTATCTTTTCACAAAATACTCTTTAGAAAAAATCCCTAGTTTCTTCAAGTTCAAGTCCAAGTTCAAACAAATCCCCAACAATCTTCACAAAATCAATAATCAAGGTATGTTAGGTGTTCATACTTGGGTTTCCTTCAACCCTTATAGTTCACGTACCCTTTTTAAAATTATAAGTTAATAGATTCATGATTTACAAGCGCAAATTAGGTTGTATTCATGTTTGTCTTGTTGTATGGGTTTCAATTCAAGATTTAACTATACATTTCTTGAACATAAGATAGCATGTATGTTTATTGATCTAATTCCCATGTCAAAACCCTTGAAATCGCAAGTTTAAGTTGTAGTCATAATGCTTATGTGTTGTTCATTCTTATTTGTATTAATTATGCTCACCAAGTGTTTGATAGAATGTCCATATGAATTGAATAGTGTAATCATGACATGTTAGCCTATGTTTTCATTCATATACAAGTTCATGACCTCCATGTGTTTGACAACATGTCTCAGTGATTGAATTGTAAATAATTGACCGTTGCTATGCTTTCAAGATTTGCTATATTTTATTATTGATTTTATCGAGTTCTGGGAGTATTTATTAACGAAAATCTAGTTGTTTACTTAGTTGTAGTAGTTATAGAATAGTCCTAGTAAAGGTCAAGAACAGTAGTACTCAGTTAGTTAGCAGAACTCAGCGAACTTATTCCAATTTATTCAGTCAACATGATCAGTGTCAGTTCAGTCAAGTCTAGTAGTCAGTTCAGTGTTTATTTAGTTGGGAGTCGGATTCTGCATCTAGCAAACCCAAGGATATGGGCATTCCTGCTTGCAGAGGGTTTGTCCCTTTGTAGCAGTACCTACGTTACAGAACTACGTAGCCAGCATAGGGTAAGTCGTCCTCCTGCCATACTAGGGTTAAAGCAATTATATATATATATATATATATATATATATTATGAATCTTTATGTGATTAAGGTTGACTTGGATTTATTAGTATCCCGTGGCAAGTTGCTGACACCTTTCCAGGTGGGGTCACAGGTTGGACCCCAAATCAGACTACATTGGGGTATGTCGGATAGATGAACACTCCCACAATTATAGTTTCAGTCTTAGTATTCAGTCAAGAACTTAGTCAGTTCTACAGAACCATGGCTATAAGTTATAAGTTACTCAACCATCAGAATTCAGTACTTAGTTTTAGTATAATCTCAGATACACGGTGTACACTGATATGCGCAGTATCACATGTTCAGTTGTTACAGTATTTCATGTACTCTCATCCAGTTACTTCATGATGTTCATTCAGTCAGTTATCATTTCACGCATATGAACCCATGTATATAAGCCTTACCTCACTTAGCATACCAGTACATTCCATGTACTGACACATACTCTCTTTAGCACTATGATGTCTTACATCATAGGTTTGGATGCTCAGGTTCCTGAACGTACTTCGTAGCTCCAGCTATCATCAGCAGATATAGTAGTGAGTCCATATATTTTGAGGATAGAGTTTATTTATTTCAGCATTTTAGCAGTTCAATAGTTATTTCAGTCGGAGTTAGTTGGGGGTTTGTCCCATCACTCCATATTCAGATAGTTAGAGGCTTTCATACTAGCATTGTAAGTTATTCAATTTTCAGATGTTATTATCAGTTATACTCAGTATTATTTTTTTATTTTGAGAACCTTACGGCATTTGCAAATTTCATCTGCTTATATGTATTTAAGTATTATACTCAGTGCTCACTGCAGGTACCAGTCATGGGTTAGTTTGTGGTCCTTGGGGGTTGTAAGCACCGTGTGACGCCCAGGGTGCTGTCTCAAGGCGTTATAATTATTATAATCTTCTACTTCATTATCATTTTTATCTTCTTCTTGTTGACAATTGTTGTTTCTATTACCACGGTTGTTTCTAGTCGACCAATTTCTCAGGTTAAATTTTATTTCGTACATCACTTTCCACTTTGTCATTATTTCATACAAGACTTTGGTAAGTCAAATTATAATTTTAATTGAATTTTTCATCTGTCTAATTGCTATTATGCTATTTTTTAAACAATAGATTGCATGTGAACATGAACGCAATATAAGATCCATCTATTTAAACAGATCACTCATCTATTGCGACATATGAGCCATCTGTTGCAATAAAAGACTCATATGTTGGATTTATGTTTATTGTTCTATAGTGTCGTAACATGAATTGAACAAATGGGTCATCTGTTGCAACATATGAAGCCTTTGTTGCAACAAACTAGTTATCTATTGCAACAGACAATTTATCTATTGCAACAGAGTAATTATCTGTTACAACAAATTAGTCACCTATTGCAATAGAACCTGTACTCGATTACAAAAGATATGCCATCTATTGCAACAGAAGATAAACTCGATTCCAACAGGCGTGTCTTCTGTTGCAACAGGTAAGTCATCTGTCATAATAGGTTAGTTATCTGTTGCAACATGTCACTCATCTATTGGAATCAGCTTCAAAGGTTTGTTAGTACTGTAACATCTATCTCAACAGGTGCTTCATCTGTTACAACATATGTATGGTCTATTGCAACATATGATTCACCTATTACAATAAATGACTCATCTATTAAAATCAGCTTCAGGAGCATAACATGAATCCTAATAGGTAAGTAATCTATTGTAATTGATCACTTATCTATTGAAACATATTTTTCACCTATTGCAATAGGTTACATATCTGTTGGGGTTCATGTTACAACATTATGAAATCACTATTAATTTTATTATGATATCATTATTAACTTTTTTTAACAAATGACTTTATTTAGGTACCATTTAATGGAGGGATGAATAACAATAGGTGTGGATTTTTATAGCCAATGGATCGAGAAGTGCAATCAATATGTATGGCATTGGAAGGAGGGGGAAACGCTACAGGCGATAGCTATGAGATTCTAAAGTGATGTTTTGTATAATGATTTTGTGAACTTAACCATCAACTATTATAGATTGAATTGTAATAGGAAGAACTCGTCATTAGCTAAATAAACAACTCCATTGAAAATCAGAGGGTACTACCTTTCAAGATAACTAATCATGTTCGGTTGTGTGCTTATCTTCATAATTCAGTCAGGCCGGTGTTAAGGGTGTACGTGGTTGAAAAATTGCGAAAGAATGAGAACCAAAATATAGAAGAAGTATAATAAGAAGACATCTTTCATGATAGGTTGGATGATCTGGACATGAATATTCTAGATGATGATAAAAAACCAACGCTTATTGCTGCGACCAATAAGGTGGGCACTTCTTCTCAATCGACACAGTCTGGAAATCATCAAGATGAAGAGACTGGCTTTTACAAGGAAATGTGATTCAAGGACAAGAAAGAACTTTCTACTTCTTTGTTTATTGCTTGCATGAATTTTTTTTCCAGAATAATAAAGGTGATTAATTCGAGCAAAGTTTTTTGCTTAAAATGTGCTAATTCGAACTGCAAGTGGTGGTTGAGAGTAGTGAAGTACTTAAGTTCTAACAGATTCATCATTCCTAAACATGAAAAGCATCACACATGAGGTTCGGAGCACATCTCAGGACAAAAGCCTCACGCCACGGTAAAGGTCCTCGGTGAATATTTCAAGAGTTATTTCCTCGATGTCAAAGGCCCTTCTACAAGGGTTATGACTAATTAACTTCTTATGGAATCGGGTGTCCTGGTCAGTTATTGGAAGATATATACGTCCATGGGGATTGCCAAGGACTTGTTTAGGGGGACACATGAGCATGGGTATGTAGTCCTGGATGCCTACCATTACATGATTGAGTCCACAAATTCTGGAAGTAAGACAACATAGCATGTTGATAAAAATGGAAGGTTCAAGTACTTTTTTGTAACCTATGGTGCTTGGATTCAATGTTTTCGAAATTTGAGAAAAGGCATAGTCTTCGACGGGGCCTTCTTGAGGAATAGCTATAATGGAGTGTTGCTACCAATAGTGGCGCAGGATGCGGAGAATCACATCTTTCCTATCACTTTTTGTGTAGCGGAAAAGGAATGCGATGCTTTTTATGGATATTTTTTGAATAATTTTGAAGCGGCATAAAAGATACCAAAGAGTTGTGTTTTGTTTCGAATAGGCATCCAAGTATTCTAAAGATGGGTTCAATTTTGTTTACTTCAGCTCACTTTGGTTGGTGCATCCGACATATTGGAGAGAACATTCGGACCAACTTTCACAATGAAAGGGTCATGAACCTTTTTTGTAGATCAGCTAAATCATATAGTTGAGAGGCGTTTTTAGACCATTTCAATCAAATAGAGGATATATATCCCAAGGCAGCAGAACATCTCATATGTATCGGTTTTGAGAGATAGAGTCAGGCATACTATCTGGAAAATAGGTAAATTCTTATGAATTTAATGTATGTTTGAGGTATAAGATTAGTATGATGTCGTACTAAGTGATTCTTTTGTATAGGTACATTATTATGACGTCAAATACAATTGAATCGGTGAATTCATTTTTTTCCGATGAAAGAGAATTTCCCATCGTGTCTCTGTTTCATATAATAAATAAGAAGTATGCAAAATTTTTCACGAAAGACATGTGGAGTTCGACAATGCAGGAACCCAATTTTTTCTAGAAGCAGAAAAAATAATATCAATGAACGTCAATCTAGGGAATAGGTTACTTTCTCATCAAATCATAGATTACAAGTTCAGTATCAACGGTCATGGTGATGTTTTCATGGTTTATCTTCAAACAAGATCTTGTGCATACAGAGTTTTTGACTTCGACAAAATGCCCTATCCACATGCTATGGCAGTGCTTTGAGCTTGATACAGTGCAAAATATAGAAGTAAAACTTATGACAGCTCCTCTCTTTATTATTTTGTGGAAAAATATAAAATGACATATAGTGGGTATATTACTCCGGTGCTTCCCGAAGAATCTTGGGTTGTTCCTGTAGAGCTTTTGGGGAGATTAATACCTCCTCCATATATTGACCAAAGCACTATCAAACCGGTAAGAAGTCCATATAAGAGGAGGCATGGAATCCGAGAATCATTATCATAAAGAATAAATAAGTGCTCTGTATGTAAGAAGGCTGGCCATAAAAGAATTACATGCCCAGATCGTAATCCACCATGATCACTGTAATTTCAAAATATGTGTTGTTGTTTGTTATGGACTTTTATATATTTAACGTATTGTTATGAATGTAAATGTTATCATTTATTATATAAATATCTTCTTTTAATAATTTGTACCTCAATAAAAAAGGCAAAACTAGAACAAAATATAGCAGACCACAAAATTATTTTCAATAGATTACCCATCTGTTGCAATAGATAGGCATTATCTAGAAGAACACAAGACACTTCATCAAACTGGAATGTTTTCCTCCAACAGATAAAAAATCTTTTGCAACAGATGGATAATCTACTGACAGAAACCCAACTGATGACCAATCTGTTTCAACAGATGGTCCATCTTTTGAAAGAACTCAAAACTCTTTCTATTACTACTAACTGCAAAATTACTCCTTACCTCCAGCCGCCGACATGTTTCTTTCTTTAGAAGAAAAATATACAGAATAAAAATTAAATAATAATTAAAATGTCAAAGTCGACCAAAAATAATTTTTTTATTAAACGAGAAAACAAAATACATTAGGTATAGATCCAATACAGAAAAATTCTAATACACATGCTAAAATTAAAAAAAAAACATTCTAATCATTATTATTATCATCATTATTATTGCCAACTGACCAACCGTCAATCGAAAGCAGCAGAGCCTTCTTTAGCCTCTGCATCTCTCTGAATATCCTTGCTCTCACTATGATAAAATCCCTCTGCAAGTCATTAACCTACCTATGAAGTTCCCGCATGGTGTCGCGCAGAATAACAATGTCCCAAATAGGATCAACCATATCTAGAACACGCATGAATAGGCAAAAAATGTAAACACAAAAGTAAAGAAAAGAGTCCGAATGTAATAAAACTGTAATGCCCTGAAACAGGTCTCGAGACGTCACACAGTACTTAGCACCACAAGTGACCCAAAGCTAATCCTTATACTGGCTTAACTCATGAGAACCTGAATAAGATATATAAATCTGAACAAAATAAGCGAAAGATACCTCTTTCCTAAATCTACTCAATACAAAGCTGAATTCACACTATTACAACTCTTCTTTTACAAAGAAACTAAAACTGAATAGATTAACTGTACTGACTGTCTATGAAGCCTCTACTAATACTGACTATAAATAGTTGGAAAGATACTCCAAGTATCGCTAATCAATACATAAGAATAAGAAAGTAAAGACTATAAATAGGTGTAACTAAAGTCTTAGATGTAGGAGGACTCATCATCTCATAGGCTGGAATCTGCAACAGTCCGAATCTGAATGTACATACTAAAACTTTTACCTATATTATGAGACAATATAAAACATAGACGTATATACGGATCAGTACTTTGGGAATGTACTGAGCATATGGGGGTTGAATTCATAAGTAAAAATATATCTCTTCATCATCATTTATAAAACAATGCATGCTAAATGTAAATGACTCACCTAGCTTGAGAAATCTGAAATCTAAAACTCAAAAATAGTGAATAATGAAGCATGTAGTATAAATCCCCTGAGTCATTACACGTAGTTCTAAAATCTGTAGTTTTATTCCTTTCTCCAAACATATAGACTAAGTGGTAAAGTGCTCACCTCTGTATCTGAAAGCTAAGACTGTAACTTTGAAACTAAAATCTTAAGTAAAACAATATTTGAATAAGCTTGTGAGCCTTTATACTTAGTATCTAAAAATCTTAACTGACAAGGAAATCTTTCTAAGAATTAGGGAGAATAACGCATCTCAAGGGAACATACTTTAGGAACTACTTTGAAAATCTTACTATTAGGGAAAAATACTCAAAAGTTGTTTATTTACTTTTTACTAGCAGGGAGATTCACTTAACCGACATTAACCATCCGAGCTACATGAAGTCCAATGTTTTGTCCTCCTAAGAAAGAAACTTCTTGTTGGGGAGAGGCGTCGTACTCTTCCCAAGAGGTATAACCTCAACTCCGTGATCACTATCTCGGTCTCAGGTCCATAAATCTCAATCCTATGGTGGCACATAGTTCTGGGGTATGAAACGGTAGTAAATTACCCGACTCGGTGCTAAATACTACTCCCTTTAATTAGCTATGCTTATCTCATTGGAAATCTACTTTTTATAAAATAACCTCATGGTTTATAATGAAAACCAAACTCATATATATCTATAATCTGATATAAACTCTGAAAGGTGTATACCAAAACTCAACTAGGATTTGAAGATCAAACACTTTTATTCAACTCAAAATATACTAATCTCAGTGTGTTCAAAGCAAAAGTTCTTGAAATATCAATACTCAAATTAGGGCCTAATAACCCATTCTTCAACTCATGTAAATTCTTAATAATCATGCTTGTTAATGAACTCAATAATGATTTTAACTCAAAATCAGAAAATTTCTACCATAGGCATGAAAATATGAGAATAGACATGAAACCTATCTTCCAATCTCTGAAAACTCATAATCTTGTAAATAGTGATAATGGGTATGAAATCCCAATTTAGTACTCATGTATAAACATTCAAAATCATAGAAAAACATAAGGGTCAATATGCTTCTTGAACATAATTCAACAATATCAAAATAATAAGATCAAGAATCTCAATATCATGATTAAACTCAATTTGGAAATCTGAAAAATTGCATTAGGCGCATAAATATATGAAAATACTCATGCAATTCAATATTCATTCACTTGTAAACTCATAATCATCAAATACTTATAACTGGGTATGAACGCTACTTTCAAATAATAAGATACTTTCTGAAAAATATAATTTTGGGCACAATGACGAAAGGATTGTCCTTGTTCATAACCCTACATACCTTAATTTATGATCTTAGATGAGAAAGCTTGAATCTTTGATTCCTATGATGAATAGAATGTTAAAGCTTGAACTTTGAACCCTTTGGAGTTGATCTTGAAAACATTCTTGAAGTTCTTGGATTAGGAGCCCTAAATTCTTGATCTTTTTGTTGAAGAGAAGAAGATGGAATTGATGTTTCTCGAGGGAATTGATTAGGGTTACCCTTGAAAAAAAATGGAGAATAGGGGCAAATAATGCCCAAATTGAAGTCTTAAATTGTATTTTTATGACCTGGGTTGAGTGGAAAAAGACCCCATTGCTCCTTATTAATTTAATGCAGAAATTCGTAACTCGAAACCCTATTTTTCCCTTTAGCGCGACACGCTACCATCGCGACAGCCCACTGTCTCACACTAAAATGGCTATAACTTTTCGCTCGGGTACCTGATTTTTCCGAAATTGGTATCGTCGGAAAGATAATTCAATTATCTACAGTTTGATGGGTCTTGGGATGGAAAATTACACCTATATAAAATGTTATATGCGTTTAAAGTAGACACTTGTAGGATTGAATGCCAAATTTTAGTCGAATCTAATGTTCTTAGCTTCACTTGGCTCGAAGTGACTACTATGAACATTATTCACCTAATAAGGACTTCACATACTTAGGATTAAAGTCATACAACAAGAATTCGAATTATGGATCAAGAGTATGACAATTACACCTTCACTGCGACATGTTGAAATCGCATTAAGCTACTGGAAAAGGACGAGTGCGAATTTGAACTCTTGCGCGACGCAGTGCTATCGCGTTGCACCACTGGAAATTGATAATTGGGAATTTGGACCACTTTGCAATGTGATAATATCGCAGAGGTCCACCGGAATGTGACAATTGCCATTTTGGCATCCACCACGACGCGGTAAGTGCCCAGGTGGGATACTGCATTACTAAAAATACTCTAACTTCTTCACCGAGTGTCGAATTTGGGCGAATTTGATATCGATGGAAAGCTTATTCAATTTCCCACACAACGAAAGGTCTAAATCTGGAAAATTCTATATGAAATAAAGGTTATTACTTTTAGAAGCAGACTTTTAACATTCTAGGAATGAATTTTAAACTAGAAAAAATACGGGGTGTTACAATATCTTCCCCTTGGTAACATTCATCCTCAAATGTGGATAATTAAGATGAAAATACTAAAGAATCTGAGGTTATAAGCTATCATGTACAACTGAAAGATATAGAATAACTGAATCTTAAACATAATGAGTTACTAAACTAATCTACGAATGCATGAATTCTCATGAAAATAGCTATATGGCTGATATAGAAATGAGGGAGTCAACTTATGAGTAACCATTACTTTAGGATGGATCTGATTTCATGAGAAAATGAATGAGAGGTTTATGACATGAAAAACTCAAGGTATTACAACATCTCCCCCTTGGGATCGTTCGTACTCGAATGATACTGATTTGATTGAAATACTAGAAAAGACTGAGATGACGAACGGGAAGCTTACGAGTTAAATCATGACTGATCATCTAGATTTTGAAACTGATTCATAAACTGAACTGAATTCGCAAGGTATGCGAAGAGAGACAATTTCCTCTAAGAATGATATGACTAGATGGAAAGATTGAAAACCATAGAAACTAGTCCGTATTTCTGCTAGATTAAATTACTAGCTATTCTCCAATACCTCTATCAATAACAACTTCCATTCACTATAATTCTTAGGAAGATACACATAAAATATTCCCAACTAACCAAGTCATATACAAAAAGCTTCACCTCAATATTCTTTCATTTACAGACCTACATAAAACAAACATACTACAATCTTCCCAACCATAACACATTTACTTTCCCCCATCCACAATTATTCATCATCACTACTAGAATTGGAAGTCTGATAAAGTTACTTGCTCTATCATCTCCCCCTGATCTTTAACCCATCACTCAAGTTTGTGTACCACTAGATAAACTCTAATCTAAACTGCAATCACTTTTCTCTAAAGTCTAGAGTAAAATAAATACACATAAAACTAAACTTACCCTGAAGGACTGTATCTTAACGTGTAACTCCCAATGCTAGTAACTTCTTTTGAGATTCCACTGTTACATTTATATAGCCTCAAAAGTCTTCATGTAACAACTTAAACACTCACTAACTTAGAATTTTCATGGTATCACCAGATCTTTATTTCACACCACCTAGAGCTTTAACTCTTACTTCTATTCTCTCAATCTTCAAGGATTCAAACTTAGATTCTAACACTTAACATGGACATCATCAATCTTTAATAAAACAAACTACCCGTGTCATAGCTTACAAATATCTCCTATCTAAACTTGTATTTCTAAACTATGAGAATTAAGATCAGACCAAAAAGGCTCAATATCATCTACCCATAACTTCTTAGCTTAGCTATTAAGAACATCATATATATATATAACTAGTCTCCTTCTACTTAGCAACTCAACGGTACTACTAGTAACACGCAAAACGTAATAATCCTAAAAAATAATGCAGCCCTATATTACCTTAGGAATACTTCTACATCATACTTAATTATGAATCAAGTAAATTTTATGTTTTTGCATACACTGTTTAAGCCTATTAGATCACTCCCATATAACTAGCATCATTAACCAAGAAATCATCATATCCACCTTCATTACCACCAACCGTTCAAACTTATTGCCTAGTGCTCAACAAGATTTACAACCCAATCTCATACACAATTCTCACTTGGAAACTCTAAAATAAAATATCAAGAAACACTAGCCTACTTGAACTTTATAACAACAATAATCGATCATATTCATATGGCCTACCTTATTCACAATCCATTAACACATCCTCCTTCTACACATCATTACTATTTACCATTTTATACATCTAAATTACCATCATAGCTCGATAAATTTAAGCTAAACTCCTTTCTATAACCTCAAGAAAACAATACTCAACCACCAAGTACTTTCATCAATAACCTATACTTTTCTAACACAACAAATATCATCAATGACTTTTCATACTTCAAGCAAACAAAAATTCTCCTTAACTAATAACTCCTTCCCTACCTTTCACAAAACTAACAAACAAGGACATATCATTTCATTACTAGCCTAATCATATGAAAATTTTTTTTATCTATATATATATATATTCAATAAATTGCCCTTACCATCCTTCTTGTCACTACACCTCTAAACCCCCAGTTCCAACCAACACAAGAACAACAAGATGAACAATAAGTTTCTAGTGAATCTAAATAGGCCTCACACAGCTTCACTAGACTTTTATTTTTGTGTTTTGAATAAGAAAATGAGATGAATAACATAGCGACTATGCAAGTAAATCGAAAGAGCCCCATATGGCTTCACTAGACTTTTATTTCAATAATAAAATGATAACAAGATAACAAGAGATAGAAACTCGACACACAATATTCAATGATCTAAGGATATACATCTTACTCTGTCTTAAATAAATGACTCATAAGAATGAGAACATAACTTTAAATATGAGGGGCTTAAAACACACTAGAAGGATCCTCTCAAGCCGCTTTATGAGACTTTTAAAACTTTTTGTTAGCAAGTCTGAGAGCATTATCTGGGGAGGAGATTGGAACTTACTCATCATGCTATCTCAAGATTAATACATAGATTGCGAAATATAGATTTACATCATGGATTTTGAGGAGAAATCTGAAAGCACATCTGACTTGGGCTTATTGCATGACTTTTATGAACATAAATAAATCCCTTTATTTTTTTTTGAAAATCAAAAGCACTGATGGGATACTTTCTAGCCTTCTTATAATCTCATAACTATCTATGAAGAATTAAACTTGACTATTTCTGATACCTTGAAAATAAGGCAAAGATAGGTTGCATAGAGCAAGATGAGAATCTATATAAGATTCTTGGAGAACCTTTCTATGGCATGATCTGAGACTTAAAAAAATGGAGACATTTCCTAAATGCGTTGTAGCCTCTAGAAGAAAAGTACAGACATCTCCGTACTATTTCGCAAGACTCTACTATACATGGCTTCACAGGAACCCTAGGACACTTGAACTCCATCCTCTGATACCATGTTTGTAACACCCCAAAAATAGGTCCCAAGACGTCACACGTTGCTTAGGATCAAAAGTGATGCAAAGCTAACCCTTATACTGGCATAACTCATGAGCAACTAAATAAGATATATAAATCTAAATAAAATAAGCAGAAGATAACTCTTTCCTGAATTTGACCAATACAAAACTGAATTCACACTATTACAACTTTGCTTTTGCAAATAAACGGAACTGAATCCATTATCTTTACTGACTGTCTATGAAGCCTCTACTAATACTAACTAGAAATAGTTGGGAAGCTACTCCAATTATCGCTAATCAATACATATGAATAAGAAAATAAAGAATATAAATAGGTGTAACTGAAGTCCCGAAGTAGGAGGACTCATTATCTCATAGGCTGGAATCTACAACTGTTCGAATCTGAATGTGCATACTGAAACTTGTAGCAACATTATGAGACAATGTAGTACATAGATGTATATGTGGATCAGTACTTTGGAAATATACTGAGCATATGGGGGTGAATGTATATGTAAAAACATATCTCATAATCATCATTTATAAAACAAAGCATGCTAAATGTAAACAACTCACATAGCTTGAGAAATCTGAAATCTTAAACTCATAGATCATGAATAATGAAGCATGTAGTATAAATCTCGTGAGTCATTAGACTTAATTCTAAAATCTATAGTTTTATTCCCTTCTCAAAAAAATTAGACTAAGTGGTAAAGTGATCACCTCTGTATCTAAAAGCTAAGACTGTAACTTTGAAACTAAAATCTCAAGTAAAACAATATTTGAATAAGCTTGTGAGCCTTTACACTTAGTATCTAAAAATCTTTACTGACAAGGAAATCTTACAAAGCTTTAGGGAAAATAACTCATCTCAAAGGAACATACTTTAGGAACTACAATGAAAATCATACTATTAGGAAAAAATACTCAAAAGTTGTTAATTAACTTTTTACTAGCAGGGAGGTTCTCTTAACCAACATAAATCATGGGAGCTATATGGAGTTTAACGTTCTATCCTCCTAAGGAAGAAACCTCACATTGGGGAGAGGCTTCATACTCTTTCCAGAGAGTATAACCTCAACTTAGCGATCACTATCTTGGCCTCGGGCCCATAAATCTCAATCCTATGGTGGCACATAGTTTGGGGTATGAAACCATAGTAACTTTTCCGACTTGGTGCTAAATACTATTCCCTTTAATTAGCTACGCTCATCTCATTGGAAATCCACTTTTTAAAAAATAATATCATGGTTTATAATGAAAACCAAACTCATATATATCTGTAATCTGAAATAAACACTGAAAAGTGGATTCTAAAACTCAACTGCGACCCAAAGATCAAATACTTTATTCAACTCAAAATATACTAATATCAGGGTATTCAAACCACAAGTTCTTGAAATATAAATACTTAAATTAGGGCCTAATAACCCATTCTTCAACTCATTTAAAAATTCATAGTAATCATCCTTGTTAATGAACTCAATAATAATTTAACTCAAAATCTGAAAATTTCTGCCATAGGCATGAAAATATGAGAATAGACATGAAACTTAACTTCAAAATTTCTCAAAACTCATACTCTTGTAAATAGTGATAATGGGTATAAATCACAATTTAGATCTCACGTATAAACATTCAAAATCATAGAAAAACATAAGGCTCAATATTCTTCTTGAACATACTTCAACAATATCAATATGATAAGATCAAGAATCTCAGTATCATGCTTAAACTCGATTTGGAAATCTGAAAAATTACATTACGCGCATAAATATATGAAAATAGTCATGCAATTCAATATTCATTCACTTGTAAACTCATAATCATCAAATACTTATAATTGGGTATGAACGCTACTTTCAAATAATAAGATACTTGCTGAAAAATATAATTTTGGGCACAAGGACGAAAGGATTTTCCGTGTTCATAACCCCACATACTTTAATTGATGATCCTAGATGAGAAAGCTTGAATCTTTGATTCCTATGATGAATTGAATGTTAAATCTTGAACTTTGAACCGTTTGGGGATGATCTTGAAAACATTCTTGAAGTTATTGGATTAAGAACCCTAAATTCTTGATGTTTTTGTTGATGAGAAGAAGATGGAATTGATGTTTCTTGAAGGAATTGATTAGGATTGTTCTTGAGGGAAAAAATTGGAGAATAGGGGAAAATAACACCCCAATTGAAGTCTTAGATCTTGTTTTTATGACCTGTGTTAAGGTAGGAAAAGACCCCATTGCACCTTATCAATTTAAACCAAAATTTGTAACCCGCATCCCGATTTTACCCTTTAGCGTGACGCACTACCATCACGGCAGCCCACTGCCTCACACTAAAATGGCTATAACTTTTCTCTCGGGTGCTAGATTTTTATGAAATTTGTATCGTCGGAAAGCTAATTCAATTATCTAAAATTTGATGGACATTGTGATGGAAAATTCCACGTATATAAAATGTTATACATGTTTTAACTAGACCTTTGTAGGATTGAATGCCAAGTTTTAGTCGAATCTAATGTTCTTAGCTCCACTTGGCTCAAAGTGACTTCTATGAACATTTTTCACCTAATAAGGACTTCATACACTTAGCATTGAAGTAATTACACAAGAATTCAAATTATGGATCAAAAGTACGACAAAATACACCTTCACCTCTATGCATTGAAATCGCGTTAAGCTACTGGAAAAGGACGAGTGCAAATTTGCACTATAGCGCGATGCGGTGCTATCGTGTTGAGCCACTGGAAATTGACAATTGGGAATTTAGATCTCTCTGCATTGTGACAATATCATGGAGGTCCATTGGACTGTGACCATTGCTAATTTGGCATCCACTGCGACGCGGTTAGTGCCCAGGTGGGATACTGCATTACTAAAAATGCTCTAACTTCTTCACTGAGTGTCAGATTTTGGCGGATTTGATATCGATTGAAAGCTTATTCAATTTTCCACACAATCAAAGGTCTAAATCTGGAAAATTCCATATGAAATAAAGGCTATTCCCTTTTGAAGAACACTTTTACCATTCTAGGAACAAATTTAAAGCTAGGAAAAACATAGGGTGTTGTAATATCTCCCCCTTGGGAAAATTCATCCTCGAATGTGGATAATTAAGCTAAAAATACTGAAGAATATGAGGTTATAAGCTATCATGTACAGCTAAAATAAACAAAATAACTGAATCTTAAATATAATGAGTTACTGAACAGATCTACGAATGCATGAATTCTCATAAAAATAGCTATATGGATAATATTGAAACGAGGGCATCAACTTATGTGTAACAATTACTTTAGGCTGGATCTAATTTCATGAGAAAATGAATGAGAGGTTTAGCACATGAAAAAATTGGGGTATTACGACATCTCCCCCTTGGGATCATTCTCCCCGAATGATACTGATTTGATTGAAATACTAGAAAAAGACTGAAATGACGAACGAAAAGTGTATGAGTTGAATCATGACTGATCATCTAGATTCTGAAACTGATGCGTAAACTGAGCTGAATTCACAAGGTACGTGAAGTGAGCAAATTTTCTCTTAGAATGATATGACAAGATGGGAAGATTAAAAAACATAGAAACTTATCCGTATTGCTGCTAGATTGAATTACTGGCCAAACGGGTTAATTCATATTGTACATTCCATTTCAACTACTACATTCAACCTTCTACTAGGATATCACTAATGCTTAATACATCCATCCACATATATACAAACATGACATTTAAGCCTATCTTCATAACCATGTATGCACTTCTAACACACACACATGAAAGCATCTTTCTCATATTCTCCAATACCTATATCAATAACAACTTCCATTCACTATTCAATTCTTAGGAATACACACATAAAATATTCCCAACTAACCAAGTCATACACAAAAAGCTTCACCTCAATATTCCTTCATTAACAGACCGACATAAAACAAACATACAACAATATTCCCAACCATAACATATTTACTTTCTTCCATCCATACGAAAGTATTCATTATCACTACTAGAATCTGGAAGTCTGAGTTAGTTACTTACCATATCATCTCCCCCTTAGCTTTAAGCTATCACTCTAAGTTTGTGAACCACTATATAAACTCTAATCTAAACTGCAATCACTTTACTCTAGAGTCTGGCATAACATCAATACATATAAAACTAAACTTACCCTGAAGGACTATATCTGAATATGTAACTCCCAATGCTAGTAACTCCTTCTGAGATTCCACTCTTAGATTTCTATAGACGAAAAAGTCATCATATAACAACTTAAACACTCACTAACTTAGAATTTTCATTGTATCACCAGATCTTTATTTCAGAGCACCTAGAGCTTAAACTCTTACTTCAGTTCTCTCAATCTTCAAGGATTCAAACGTAGATTCTAACACTTAACACAAACATAATTAATCTTTAATAAAACAAACTACTCGTGTCATAGCTTGCTAATATCACCTATCTAAACTTGTATTTCTAAACCATGAGAATCAAGATCACACCAAAAAGGCTCAACATCATCTACCCATAACTTCTTAGCTTAGCTATTAAGAACATCATATATATATATATTTATAACTAGTCTCTTTCCACTTAGCAACTCAACGGTACTACTAGTAACACGTAACACGTAATAATCCTCAAAAATAATACAACCCCATATTACCTTAGGAATACTTCTACATCATACATACAACATCATACTTAATTACGAATCAAGTAAATTTTATGCTTTTGCATACACTGTTCAAGCCTATTATATCACTCCCATATAACTAGCATCATTAACCAAGAAATCATCATATCCACCTTCATTACCACCAACCGTTCAAACTTAATGTCTAGTGCTCAACAATATTTACAACCCAATCTCACACACAATTCTCACTTGGAAACTCTAAAATAAAATATCAAGAAACTCTAGCCTACTAGAACTTTATAACAACAATAATCAATCATAATCATATGGCCTACCTTATTCATAATCCATTAACACATCCTCCTTCTATGCATCATTACTATTACCCATTTTATACATCTAAATTACCATCATAGCTCAATAAATTTCAGCTAAACTCCTTTCAATAACCTCAAGGAAACAATACTCAACCACCAAATACTTTCAGCTAAATTACCACAAGTTCTTGAAATATAAATACTCAAATTAGGACCTAATAACCCATTTTTCAACTCATGTAAATGCATAGTTATCGTACTTGTTAATGAACTCAATAATATTTAACTCAAAATCTGAAAATTTCTGCCATAGGCATGAAAATATGAGAATAGACATGAAACTTATCTTCAAATATCTCAAAACTTATAATCTTGTAAATAGTGATATGGGTAAGAAATTTCAATTTAGAACTCATGTATAAACATTCAATATCATAGCAAAACATAAGGCTCAATATGTTTCCTGAACATACTTCAACAATATCAATATGATAAGATCAAGTATCTCAATATCATGATTAAACTCCATTTGAAAATTTGGAAAATTGCTTTACGCGCATAAATATATGAAAATAGTCACGCAATTCAATATTCATTCACTTGTAAACTCATAATCATTAAATACTTATAATTGGGTATGAACCCTACTTTCAAATAATAAGATACTTGCTGAAAAATATAATTTTGGGAACAAGAACGAAAGGATTGTCCTTGTTCATAACCCCACATACCTTAATTGATGATCTTAGATGAGAAAGCTTGAATCTCTGATTCCTATGATGAATTGAATGTTAAAGCATCTACTTTGAACCCTTTGGAGATGATCTGGAAAATATTCTTGAAGTTCTTGGATTAAGAACCCTAAATTCTTGATCTTTTTGTTGAAGAGAAGAAGATGCAATTGATGTTTCTTGAGGGAATTAATTAGGGTTGATCTTAAGGGAAAAGAATTGGAGAATGGGGGCAAATAATTCCCCAATTGAAGCCTTAGATCGTGTTTTTACGACCTGGGTTGAGGTGGGAAAAGACCACATTGCCCCTTATTAATTTAAAGCAGAAATTCATAACCCGCATCCCAATTTTTCCCTTTAGCACGACGGGCTACCATCGCAGTAGCCCACTGCCTCACACTAAAATGACGATAACTTTTTGCTCAGGTATCGGATTTTTCCAAAATTGGTATCGTCGAAAAGCTAATTCAATTATATACAATTTGATAGATCTTGGGATAGAAAATTCAATGTATATAAACTGTTATACACATTTAAAGTAGACCCTTGTAGGATTGAATGCCAAATTTTGGTTGAATCTAATGTTCTTAGCTCCACTTGGCTCTAAGTGACTTCTATGAACATTATTCTCCTGATAAGGACTTCACATACTTTGGATTATAGTCATTCCACAAGAATTCAAATTATGGATCAAAAGTACGACAATTAAACCTTTACCACAATGTGTTGAAATTGAGTTAAGCTACTGGAAAAGGACGAGTGCAAATTTACACTTTGGCGCAATGCGGTGCTATCGTGCTGTGCCACCGAAAATTGAAAATTAGGAATTTCGACCTCTCTGCAATGCACCAATATCATGGAGGTCCATTGAAATGTGACGATTGCCTTTTTGGCATCCACTGCGATGCGGTGAGTGCCTAGGTGAGATACTATATTACTAAAAATGCTCTAACTTCTTCACCGAGTGTCAGATTTAGGCGAATTTGATACCCATGGAAAGCTTATTCAATTTTTCCACACAATGGATGGTCTAAATATGGATAATTTTGTATGAAATAAAGGTTATTCCTTTTTGAAACACACTCTTAATATTCTAGGAACGAATTTTAAGCTAGAAAAAGCACGAGGTGGTACAACAACATATACTACCAACTGGAAGATTCACACACACATGAAAAAACTTATCTCAATGAGAAAGTAATATGCTCTTTGAATAAAAATGGCTAAAGATATAATAAAAAAAGACAAAATGCAAGAAATTAATAAAATGGAGTATAATAAAGATTAAAGAGGGACCTATTTATAGAGGATTGAATTTGAATGTACTAGGCAAAAAGGCCCGACGTTTCAAACTGTCGACTTTTTATTTTCTGTGAAAAGTCATGACATTATATTTTACATTCAAAATTCTCACCTTTTCAAAATGATTTCTCTCTTAATAACAGTTGTTACTATTGAGATGTTTCATCAAAGCGTTCATCTGTCGTAATAGATAACCGACTATTGCAACAGATTTTCCATCTGTTGCAACAAATGGTCTGTATGTTCAGTAGATGAGATATCTATTTGCAACATATATATTATATGTTGCGACTGATGGACTATCTATTGGAGGAGATGTGTTGATTTCTTCTAATAGCTAATTAATTAATTGCAATAGATGGCAAATTTGATTCATCAACTATTTTGAATGTTCTATACAAAAAGTCACGACTGTTCACCTCTTTGTTAATAGTCATTACATATCTTAATTAATGCAAATTGGTGACTTTTTATTATATAAAATTAAAAAAAGATTTAAAAACAAAAAAGGTGAAAAAGTCACAACTTGTAGCACTTATTTTTTCTTGGCGGGCATGTAGTCCTCTGACATTGAAGATGGTTACCCTCTGAGCCTTTGTAGTCTTGTAAACTACTTAACTATGGGGTAGGAAAAATAAGGTACATGAAAATAAATGGATCCACTTTCATGTGTGGGAGTTATTATTATTGATCAGGCTTTCGTGACCGACATATATAAAGTACAATAATTTTGTGACTGTAGTTTTTTACCTATTAGACATTGATCCTTCAAATAATATCTTGCATTTTATAGTTTAATTTGATAGCTGCAAAATGATAAGGCCAAAGGGTTCCAAGAAGGTAGTGTCAATAGCTTGTTACAATTTAATTATGATTTTTCTTATGTTTATGTGTCAAGTTTGGAGAAGGGTTCAAGTTTTTGGTAGAAGTGTAGAAATTCAAATATTGATTAGAATGATTTTAAGGGTTCAATGGACTTTTAAAAGGCCTCTGAATCCTTGCACTGCAACAAAGAAGAATGAAAAACCAATAGTTATTACCCTGGGAACACAGGGAAGCAAGTAAAGAATTTCTAGCCAATCTGGCAAATAAAATTGACTTAAAAGATGGAAAAAATGAATGAGCTGCAAATGTGAAAGTGTATCCAAATATTAAAATCTACTAGTCCTTCTTGAAAAATAAAAATGCTGAAGAAGATTGGAGATGGACACTTTTCTAGAGACTACAACTAGAGAGCATGGTCTCAATGAAGACCCACAAAATGTAGGATTAGAAAATTTAATAAAGCAGCTTGGTGAGCACAACAAATTGGTAATATTTTCAGTCAAGAAAGAAACCTAAACCAACGACTCCAGAAGTAAAATTAAGGGAAACCAAGAAGTCAATTTCTAAAGTCTAACTTGCATCCCATTCCTTTTGTTTGTGGTTCTGATCAGGTCAATTGCAGTAAAAGCAGTAGAAATAAAAAGGTATGATATTGTGCAGAAATCCTATGCCTTGTTGTTTCCACTGCCTTTGACCTGACCAGAACCACCACAAGAAGGCTTGGGATGCAAGTTTAACTTCATAAATTGCCACCTTGGGTTGATCCCTTATTTTTACTCCAGGAGTTGTTAGTTCAAGTTTCAGTCCTGACTGACAATCTTACCATATTTGGTGCTCACAAAGATGCAACCTTAGAGTTCTGGTCCTGTATTTTGTGGGTCTTCATTCAGGCCATGCTAGCTAGTTGCAGTCCCCTAACGAAGTGCACAGCTCCAGTCCACTTCAACATTTTTCTTTTCAAAATGGACTGATGAATTTTTATTTTTGGATACACTTTAACATTTGCAGATCATTTAATTTTTTCATTTTTATGTCAATTTCATCAACAACATTCTCTACACGTTCCTTCCTACCCTGTGTTTCTTTTTTAATAAGGTCTGAGTTTATATATGGTCTTCTCCACATCCCCTTCTCGCACAGGTATTCTCCTAAGGTCTGAGTTTATAATTCATATTAGCTTATTATTTGAGATACCTCAATTTATTTTGCTATACCTAAGGATGAGTTGATAGTGTCAACTGTATTACATGATATTGGTATTGTGCTCCTCCTAACCTAACTCGTCAAGCGATCAATCTAAGTTGAAACAATTCATATTAGTTTATTATTTGAGATACCTCAATTGATTTTGCTACAACTAGGGATGAGCAACTTATTCAGACCAAATTCATATTTTCAAAACTTGTTGTTTCTTTCCAAAATACAAATCAATCCATACAAATCATCCATTTGTAGGAAAAATATTTCATCATTTCAAATCTCAAATTCTCGCTCTTTTCTTTCTCTCTCAACAACTACTCAACATATTGCTCGACCCTTCATAATAGATCAATTTTCTTCCCACTTTTGACCACATTGTTGTTGTTTTGGATTTCATTTATGCTTGTATCCATCATTTTCTCTGTCTTCTTAGGTAATAGAGTTTGAGAAAAGTTCTGCATTTGTTCATTTTTCTAAAAATTAGGGTTTTTTAGTTAATGATAAAAAAGAAGACTTTTAGTTGTATTATCTTCAAGAATGGGTTAATAATTTTGAGTTCTGATGCTAAAATCGTAGAAATAACCTTAGAAAACCCTAGTTTTTATCGTAGTATTTCATTGACTGTCGTGGTATTGTTGGATAGTGTTTGAGCTATTGGCGGTGGCTGTTGGTGGTGGTGTTAGTGGCATTGGTGGTGGTATTGGTGTTGTCGGTGGCTGTTGGTGGTGGTGTTGGTGGACGTCGCAGTGGCATTTATGGTGTTTGTAGTGGCTATTAGTGGTAGTTTTGGTGGCATTGGTTGGTGGTATCGGTATTGGTGGCATTTGTGGTGGCTATTGGTGGTGTCAGTATAGGTGGTGTTTGTAATTTATTTTTTCAAATTTGTGCATACATCAATTGTAATGTATTTTTTATTTTCTATTATTTATAGGTAAAACATGTCTCCCAAAAGAAAAGAAAGTGAAAGTGGATCAACTTCTGACCACCTAACAAAAAAGGCTAGAGTACAGAGGGATTCGGAGGAGCTTCCTAAATAATCTTAGTTAGGGAAAAGTGAAGCTAAAAAAAGATATGAAAATGACATTGTGGGAGGTGGAAAAGGGTCTATAGATGATGATGAGAAAAATAAAAGTGAGGACGAATAAGAAAAAAATAAATAAGAAGAGAATGGAGAAGAAAGTGAGAAAGAGGATGATGATTAACATGATGATAATACATTACCAATGGGGCCTGAATTAATATCAAAATCGCAGTATGAGGCTATCAAAACTATTAGAATTGACAGGTTTCAAGTTGCGATGTAGATCGATGACCCTGTAGAACTAACTGGTGATTCAATACTTAAATGTCTGTTGGGGAAACCTTTTGATGACTTTAGGAAAACTATGAAGAATGAAAACATAGACGAACCTTTTAAGAAGAGTTGCTTAGGAAAGTTTCTTATGCTACCTGAGGACCACACTGCCTGTTTCTAAATGAGCATGATATATGGTCTTCTTAAGCGCAAGATAAAGTACGTGGGGAATGATAAACATTCAAAAGAAGGGGCCAAAAATATGGATAAAATCTGGATCAACTATTGTGGCATGCCATCTATTTTGGCTTGAAAGAGTATGCCATAGTGATAAGCTTGAGAAACACTCCACAAAAGGTCCAAGTCAAGCAGGACAGCCAAACCACCACCATCAAATAGAGGGAAGGCATTGTCCTAGTGACCACCCATCTAAACCAACAAATTCAAGGAAAAAAAAGATGGGTTGTTAGACATTGTTGGACGTGGGTACAAAGAAAATAAGTTGATAAAACATCTCAAGCATAAAACCATATTGAAGAAGTACAAGGAGCAATTGTTCTTAGTTTAGTTTGCCCATTCCATTATACTGGCAAGAGACGTCAACAAAGTCATAGAAGATGATTTGTACAAGATTGTCGAGGATTTTGAGAAATTCAATAATTATCCTTAGGGATATGATAGCTACAACTTGACTGTCAAATATTTACCGAAAAATCTATCCCCAAAGACAATCATATTATATGGCTTTCCTTGGGCTTTCATGGTAAATTTTATCACTATTTGTTTACTTATCCATTAATTTATATTGAATAATTATTATGACTTTTTGTGCTTTCTTCCTATTTGTATTTTTTAGGCTTGGGTATTTGAAACCATTACTTCCCTCCAAAAATAGGCCAAGGATTACCCGGATGAGGTTTCTCATCCAAGGATCCTTAGGTGGTTTGCTGCAAAGAGCAATACAAGAATTTAGGAGGTTGATATCTTTAACCCTTCAGGTGATGCGGTATGTCTTCTTCGAAGTAAAATAATCTGACTCAAAGAAGGATATTGAAATAGATGTTCTATTTGTTGCGATAAAAAGGTTATCTGTTGCAATAGATTACACGTCTACTATAATTGGTGCAACAGATTGGTATTTGATGCAATATATTATTAATCTATTATGACAGATAGATAAACTATTACGATAGAAAGATCACCGGTAGCATAAGTTATTTTTGTTAGCATGTAACCCAACTAACTGCAAATTATTATATGATTTAAATATATCTATCTTTTTTATAGGTTGTGCATCTATGGATCGTGCCTACTGAGCAGGAGTTAGGGATGACTTCTTTTATTACTCTATGTCTTGCTGATACAATAACAGACCCAATGGTGGAGTTAATAAGGAAGGAATTGGAAGGAGCAATAGCCATAAAAAGAGCAGTTAGGCAAGGTCACCTAATGTTGCGGCTCTTCATGACCAACCTACTCCTTTTAGTCTTGATGATGATCATGTCAATGCTCAAGAAAAAAAAAATGTTTCAAAAACCCCCTTCACAAGTCTCTCTCACTCTTACACAGGTCCCTCCTACCCTTACATTGATCCCTCCCACCCTTATAATGGTCTCTCTCTCCTCTCTTCACCCTTATATTCTTATTGCAAATATGAAAAGTGCAAGGACAGACAGGATAGACTTTTTGACAAATAAGAGTTAATCACTAAAAGTATCGATTAATTAAAATACAAAAGGGATGTCATACCATCCAAGAAGGCAAGGGATCTATACACTCCTATAGTGGTGGTTAGGAGGAAGAAATTAGAAATTAGCCAAGTACTCTCCAATAAGAAATCAAAATAATTACAACTCCTGCCTCTCCAAAAGTTGTTAAAGTTTAGGGCCATTAAAAAAGGTTGACATATACGCAGAACTTGGCACCAAAGAGAAGAGGGATCTGCCACGGGCCAAGAACGCCAAGCAAGGCACAAAATATTACCCCATGCATACCTTTTCTACCCAAGAGTTCAAGAGTATGACAGGTATGCGTACGCAGTATGTGGACAAGGTAAGTTTACTTTTCCTAACCAAGCCTTCTAATATACTCCATGAAAAAGAAGCTAGGTAATATATGTGTCATCTATTGCAATAACTGGGTTTTCTAGTGCAACTGGTGGTGGTTCAAATGCAATATATTACCCATCTATTGCATAAATTGTATTAGATGGGTAATCTGTGAACAAATTTTGAGAACCCTCTACAACAGATGGACCATCCATTGCACCTTTCCACAATGCGTTCTTTCTTTACATTACTAACTTATTTAAAAATTGACTTATTATATCACACCATGTTGAAGAAATTCTCTGCCTAATAAGGGGAAGGCAATTAGCATACCTGGAAGCTTATGATGTTGCCGATAGTATAATGGACCTCAACTTCTACAAGAATTTCAAGGATATGTACAATCATCTCACTAAGCTGGCATCAACCCGGTGGCCTGAGATTTTGTTAATTAGTTTCTAGGTTCCAATGGGATGAAGAAATGATTAAATATTTTAGTGACGAGAGGACATAATATCATAGCAAGAGATGGACCATGATAAAGAGCATTCTTAAAGTCATGAACGTGGACGTCATACATTATCTAGCTGTTGAGATACTACTCGAGGAGGAAAAAATCAAGATTTATGACTGCAACTTACCTGCCCTTAATGAGGCTGATTTTTTTACCCATATGCAGCCACTGTTTGATTTGTTCCCCAACTTGTCAAGGAAGAATAAACTGATGGATGATTTTTCAGCGAAAGTGTTGATAAAGAAAGCATGGGTTTTGAAGGTCGATTACAAGTCAATAATTAATCAACTAATTAAATAAAATATATTATCTTTGAAATCTTACAAGTAAAACACTTATGACCTGGATTTTGTTGAGTCTAAGAAGTCCTCAATAGAGCTTCATGACTATATTTACAATATCGAAAATATTTATCACAAAAAATAGTGGAAGATGAGCTCGGCATTGTCAAGCTCAATTGTAAAAAATGAAAAAAATATAAAGAAAAATCAAATACAAATAATTTGAAGAATTTAGATAGAGAAAAAAGATGATGAAGAAGAAGATTTGGGAATTTAGGGTTAAATTTTAGGAAGAAGATGAATATATAAGACAAGAAAATGAGGAAAAAATAACCATTGGAGGCCAAATCAGACGCGAAGTCAAAAAAAATGGGGGAACAATGCACCTTGGCTGCATGAATTACATGCAGGCCGACAACAGGGTAAAAGGTGTCAAACTGACACATTTGAAGTCTATTTTAGGTGTTTAAAATAAACACTGTCTACTTGAGGTGCCAAAGTGAAAGATCGCTGCAACTTTAGGTGCCTGTCGATGGGTTTCGCTTTTTTATTTTAAGTCACTTCACGTTACATGTAGTGGAAATTTTAGGAGCATGTCGATAGGTTCTGTCTTTTTTGTAATGCAACATATTATCTATCTATTGTAACAAATATTCTATCTAGTTTGATAGATAATTTCTTTATGCAATAGGTTGGTCATCTATTTCATTATATCGATGTTTCTATATAAGTCTATCTATTCCATTAGTAGGACTACCTATTTGACAATTTTCAATAGATGACCTCCATGTTGCAACATATGTCTAAATTTATTTGATATTTTCTAATAGATATTTCGTCTGTTGAAACAGATACCTTATCTATTGCAATATTTGAATGTAGTATTCTATTTCAATTAATAATTTCAAATCTAAGGATAAAACAAAATTCAGAGACAACATAAAATAAATTGAAGCCTTCAGAAATTACATGAAATAAATCAACAAATAAATAAAAAGTAAAAAAATTGTTATGGGTACAGATCTTAGAAAATAAAACAATAATTTAAGTTTTGATGCTAACAATTCCTAAGAAGGGGTGAGGTTATTACTTTGATCGACTCAAGCTATAAGGATCTACTCAATATAGACAAGCTGTTCTTCATCTGGTGCTGTGGAATTCAGCTTTGTCGTGGATCTTTAATGTCGCTTGCGTATGGTTTTTGCGCTTTCGCTTCTCCATATTTCAATAAAAAGAGTAGCATATTATCAATGCTATTCAGCAGTAGCTTCTACAGTGACATCCACCTGGAAAGCCCAAATTGTCAATTCTAATCACAGAGATAAAATAAATCAGAAAAGGATAACTCATTTGTTTTAGCAAAAAGATTATATTTATACTACAACATATAGATCATCTGTTGGGAAAAATTAAAACATGAGGAAGACCTGTATTATAATTTCCAACAGATAACCATCTGTTGCAATATATGACTCATCTATTTGGAAAAATTAAAATAGTAGGAAGTCATGATTTAATTTGTCCCAATAGATGACCCATCTATTGAATAAGATAGGTCATCTATTGGTACAAATAAAAATGGTACATTTTTCTATTTTATTTGCTAAAATAGATGAAACGTATGTTCCAATAGATACTACATCTGGTGCAACAGGTTAGTCAGCTGTTCCAACAGTTGTATATATCTATTTGATAATTTTCAGCAGATTTGTCATCTATTTAAACAAATATATATCTGTTTGTTAGTTGGCACATATGCTATATATTAACCTTCTTCAGCTCATGATTCTATTCTGTGTCCTTGTACAATGCCCAATAGTGCAACACAAAGATAGTTGGGTTGCAATTTCACTTTTTTGGATGCTTGATAATGCCTTTGAAATTACTTTCATTCACCTCTTTTCCTTAATCTCTAATTGGAGCGGATGGATATGAAATCCTCTTTGATGGAATAACACCCTCTTAGATATCAATTCCTTTACAGAAGTAGTTAATGCATTAATAACATTAAATAGTACATCATGTTTCGCCTTGCAGTCTTGAGATTTCCATGTAGAACATTCACTAGGAGGGGCAAAATCTGTCTAACCAATATGATCATACTCAAAATTGTTTGTTTTAAAAACTGTAAGAGAAGTATCATAAGCCCCAACAACAACAACACTACCACAACCAACAGCTCCACTACCACTACCATTATCAACAATAACAAGCCCACCCTTTAAAATTATTTTTCTTATGATGGTTGTTGCTCCAAACAATTCCATTTTTATTTTGTCAATGACCTTAGAGGTTCGATAAAGTTTGCAAAGACCGTAAAGTAAGAAAAATTGGCATCTTCAACTCTCTAATAGTTAGAACAAGTGACGGATCCATAATATAATATAAATCAGTACATATATATTAGAATGATGATTAGGTCATTTAAAAATATCAATAATTAAAACAAAAACTAAATTATAATTAGACTTACTGCATCCTTTGGGAGGTTGAACAGATAAAGAAATTTTATATTTTTATTAGTTTTGTTCGACAACCATTTCAGGATTCTTAGACAGGAAACTTCTTCCTGATAGTTCACTTGTTGTCTAAAATAAGAAATGGCTTCAAACGCCCAAGCCGATAAAATAACGCTAATAAATCAAAAGAATTATTGATTAAAAAAAATGAATCATATCATAATAAAAGAAATATTTACTGTGAAAGACCATGTAAAGCCATATAAGTTGACTGTCTTTGACGTTAATGGAGTCAACAAATATTTAACAGTCATTTTTAAGCTTTCATAACGCGAAGGATAGCTATTAAATGCCTCAAGATCCTTGGAGAGCTTTATTAAACCAAGTGTTATGTCGTTGTTAATGTCTCTCACCCAAAGAACATTATGTATAAACCAAACCAAGAACAATGATTTCTTGTACTCCTTTGAAAGTATTTTACCTTTCAACGCTCCTATCAAATTTTTGTTTTTGAAGCTTGGACAAACAATGATCACCAGTTCATCACGATCACTTGACTTGCCTTTGCTTTTTTTAGGTGTGTGGGGTACTTTTTTTGGGTTAGAATAGGTATAACTTGAGAAGGACAGGGAAGATAATATTTTAGTCCAGTAACTATGGCAAACTCTTTCCAACCAAAATAAACTGGCATGCCACAGTAATTTATCCACACTCCATCCATCTTATCTTTATTTTCATACATAAACCTATGCTTGAGAAGATCATATAAAATTTTTATTTGGAACAAGCATTGTTCTCCTCCAGTAAATCAACATATTTCCCAAAATAGTTGTCCCTGAAATAAGCATCCAAATTTTATTCTCAAAGTACTTTTTTAAAGGTGTTGAATGATTTTCCGATGGGTTACTTAACGACGAAATCACAAGTTAAATATGTGTCACCATCATACTGTATTCTCAACATTTCGATGG